>NC_133770.1:153831933-153850261 GCF_003597395.2 Chelonoidis abingdonii
AAGAGATGCCCACCGAGTGTTGCTAGGGTAAAAGTTTCTCCGACGAACGTGCACGCGGCGCGCGCACACCTAACTGGAATGGATATGAGCAACACATCTCAAAGAACAACAGTTACAAAAGTGAGTAACCGTCTTTTATTCGTGCCTCACTCATCACCATGGTATTTGGGCATCTCTTCTCTCTCTTCTCTTTACACTGATCCTCCCTGTCTCTCCTCTCTCCATTTCTCCCTTTAATCACTATCCCATTCCTTCCCCCACCTGGTCCCTCTCTTTGCCCAGAGCATGGCAGCCAGCCAGCCAGCTGGCCACAGATTGGCCCTTCTGTGCTTTTCAGTGGCCACTTTGAAATGATAATAACTCTAAACGAGGAGGTGAGGGGAAACCAACCCTACCCCCAGCACCTGGTCTCACTGGTCAGTGAACTGCTCCATGCTCAGATGGGCCATCAGCAGGCTAACAGAGGCTCTGAGCAGCAGGAGGGCTTGGCTGGGCAGCGTTCTTTGTTCCATGGGAGCAATGGGGCGTGTCTTTCCTTTTTTGGTCTCTGTTTTTGGTGCTCGATGTTTTTAGCTGGGTAATACTGAGCTGTGCTGGAGGGACCTAGTTCTTGTCCTGCTGAGTGATGGCTGTTCCCGGAGCAGATCCTGGGGTGCTCAGGGCGAGATAGTCTGGTATTGTGAAGTCCAGTGGGCCAATCTTAGGATATGGCAACCCAGCAAAAGCTGCTCATGGTGGGCTACCCTGTCCGGGCTAGCGTGAATGCAGCTAGCTTGGGTCCCAACAGTAGTGTGAACAGCACAGTCTGTACTAGAGAGCCTGGCATGCTCTGAAGTTCGCGCTGTCCTGTCTGCACTGCTGCAGTTACCTTTGTTAGCTGGATTCAGGTAGGGGAGCGTGTACGCTTCTCTGGCTGTGTAGCCTTGCCCTCAGTTGGTTTCATCGAGGGGATCATATGAATGAATTGACTTAAACCCTATCAGCTGAGAGGAGAACCTGACCCGGTGTGTTCCAAACCACCAGCTTGTATTTGGTTAATGTCCATGTGCCTGTTATACTGAATATCACACTTGGAGACCTGTAGCTGGAGGTGAACCTGGACTATGGAATTCACCACCTGTCCCAGACTTCTCTGGGGATTCCTGCTGCATTTAACAGGATCTTGGGCATTTCCATCCTAAACACTGCTCAGCCCTGGGAACTGAAGAATGGCCAGGGGAGTGCAGAAGTGGGGGAGGGACCTGATGTGTAGAAGGAGGGAGCAGAAAAGACCCAGACTGTGGGAGAAATTACGGAAATCATTTTAATCATGTGTTATTTTAAAGAAGACTGGGCCAGATTCAGATCTCATTGGCACCAGTGTAAATTTGCTGAAGGCAATGGAGTTACATTGCTGTAACTGAGGAATTCCTGATTCTTTTCTCAATGACATGAGCATAAATCAGGCGCAACCCCCTCGAAAGCCTGGAGAGCCCAGAATCTGCCCATCAAGTTTTGATTGGCTCAAGCTTGGAGCTGGTATCTCTGGGTTACCAGGACATCAGGCTGCCTAGGACCTGCAAGGATGTCCAGCCAATTCGGATCAGTTCCTTGTGGCCGTTCTGTAAGAGCCCACCATGGGATTGTCTCTCGCACTGCATCGGGAGGGATTGAGCTGAGAACAGGTGTCCAGTGAAGGTCGCATTGCTGGAAGGGCTGAGCGTGATCACTGGAACACGCTAGCTGGGTGGAGACACTCAAGAGCGGCTGATAACAGTGGTCACCGGGGAGCATATGGGAGGAGATAACGCTGGCCCAACAGGGACCAAACAGCACAGTGTCTTGGGGGGTGGAAGTCAGCTGCCAACTCAGTTGTGTTTCTGTGTTGCTCTGTGCTGCTGGCTGTGGTGGGGAAACATGAAGAACTTGAGATCGAGGGACAAAGTCAGAATCCTAAATTACAGGCCAGGCTAGAACCAACTCTGTTTCTGGTTCAGAGAGGGAGGGTAGCTGGGGCAGTGCTGCTGGCTGACAGAAACCCTTTCCGTCATGTTTTAAAGCAGGGAAGGTACAGTTCTACTACATTCAGGGGGATATACCCCAATGTCAGGGGGGTTGCTGTCCAGCTGTGAGGGGGCACCTTCACCCTGATGTCAGGGTGGGAATTAATGTTCTTCTGGGGTGGGAAAAGGAAGTCAAGTTTGAACATTACCCATGTCCAGGGGGCCAGCTCGTTGATTTCTTTTAGAGCATGTCAGATGCGTTTTTATTTGTGTGGGTATGTGTGGTTGAGATGACCTGGATTCAAACATCCCCAGACATTGCGAGGGAGAAGGGGAGGCGTCACTGATGCTTTCATAAAACATGGAAACCCCCCCAGATGCAGAAACAGGCTGAATGGCAAATGTGTTTTCCTTTCCCATGACCCTCTCAGATCCCCCATGCTAAGCAGGGCCAGTACTTGGCTGAGAGATTTGCATGGAGAACTTAGTTGCTCCAACAAGCAGTGTGAGTGTACCAGTAGGAAGTAATCTGAGTCGGTGCTGGATGGTTGCCCCCAGCCAGGTGTAGATGCTGCCTTTGAAGGTCAGACGTGCAGGGGTCCTGGTGGATCGTGGCGACGCTGGGGGATGTGGTTTAGAGAAGCAGCCGGGTGGGTGTGAAAAGCAGCCAGTGTGAGGAATTCCCCAGTGTCTCAGCAGCGGGAGGCGAATGAGCGAGTGAGTGCCAGGATGTGAGAGTAGCAGCGTGTGTAATGGACTAGCCGATATGGAAGTGAAAGGCTGTGGCTGAGTAGGTCAGTCGAACCTTGTCTGTGTTAGGGAAATTTTGCAGAATTTCCCACTGTTGCTAACCCCCACTCACTCTGCAGCTGTAAACACCCTGCTGAGAGCAGGTCTCATAGACATGGGGTGAAATCCTGGCTTCCAGGGGTCAGTGGGAGCTTTGCCATCGACTTCATTGTGTCCAGGATTTCACTCTTGAGGCTCAAAAGGCTGGGGGCCTGTCTACGCTAGGGCTATCAAGGCTGCTTGCATCAGTGCAGATGAAACCTGTGTTAGCAGCCGTGGGAAAAGTTTGCAAAGTCTACATGTAATTCCCAAGCACCAGGGAGGGTCATCGGCATCAAACCTGGGACCAACTTGCGTTTAGGGCCTGAGCTAAATGACCTACATCCGTTGGCTGATAGTACAGCAGGCTCAGCAACCTCTATATGTGGCCCAGCCACCACTAGAGAGGGACACCGCACCACACTGAGTGGGGGTAGTGATAGGCACATGACCCCGGTGTCTGAGAGACCATTTCAACCTACGCTGATGTTAGAACGTCTGCCTGGCTCCAGCGCTTTAGCTCACAGATCTGGTATGAAGCAGCTGTGATTGGCCAAATCATGACACTGCAATTCCTGTGGCACTCATTGAAATCAGTGGGGATTTTGCCCAAATAAGGGATTCCAGGATTTGGTTATACAGGAACTCCTCACTTAACGTTGTAGTTATGTTCCTGAAAAATGCGACTTTAAGTGAAACGATGTTAAGCAAATCCAATTTCCCCATAAGAATTAATGTAAATGAGGGGGTTAGGTTCCAGGGAAATTTTTTTCACCAGACAAAAGACTATATATATATATATATATATATATATAAAAATACACACACACACACACAATAAGTTTTAAACAAACAATTTAATACTGGTACAAAGTGATGATGATTGTGAAGCTTGGTTGAGGTGGAGGAGTCAGAGGGTGGGATATTTCCCAGGGAATGCCTTACCGCTAAATGAACTAGCAATTGACTGAGCCCTCAGTGGTTAACTCTCACAACACTCTACAAGGCAGCAGGAAAGGAGGGAGGGCAGACACTCTCTCACACACCATGTGTAAGAGAGAAAAAATGCGCATTTCCCCTTTAAGTAGCTGACCCCAGACTTACGTAAACTGCCTTGTTAATTAAATCAACTTGCTGAGACCTGAGACTGCAGCTACTGCCTAGAAGCTCCCTTCCTCCCTCGTGTGTCCCCCCCTGCTCTATGGAAGATGGGATAAGCAGGGGGCAGGAGCAGGAGGAGGAGGAAACACCCTGACATTAGCCCCTCTCTCCCCCTCGCCCCCCCCCGTACAGCAAGCAGGAGTCTCTGGGAGCAGCTCCAATGTAGAGGGCAGGAGCAGCACATGGCAATGAGGGGAGGGCCAGCTGCTGCACAGGGAACTTAGGGGAGTGGGGAGCTGATGCGGGGGCTGCTGGTCCACCCTGGTTCCAACCACCCACCAGCTAGCTGCCACAGGCAGCTCTTCCTGCAAGCAGTGGACAAAACAGGTGGCTGCCAAACGAGGTTAGGAGGGAGCATTTCACAACTTTAAAGGAGCATGTTCCCTAATTGATCAGCAACTTAACATTGAAACAACGTTAACCAGATGACTTTAAGTGAGGAGTTCCTGTATTAAGTGTGTTAATAGAGACATACACACACTTTTCTCATGCGTATGGGGCCAAATCCTGAAGCCATTAGTCCGTTAATTCCTCAGTGGGAGTTTGCCCAGGTAGGGACCTGAGCAGAGCGGGTTGGGATTTCTTCCACAAAATGTTTTTCATCCCAAAAAAAGCCAATTTGTTGAAACCTGAACTGTTTGAAGACAGTATTGGTAGAGCCTTGCACGGATACAAAATTTGGATATGCCTCCAATCTGCCAGCATGGTCCATGGATATCTGCAGATTTGCAGGGCTCCAGATATAAAATTTGGATCTACATCCATCTGCGATCTGCAAACATGGTCCGCAGATATCAACGGAGATAAAGTGCATAGCTGCAGATTTGCAGGCCTCTAAGCATTGGGTTCAATGGAACACCCAGTGTGAAAAATTGGTGGTTAAAAAAAATAGTTTCAAAGTTGTGAAACCAGAAAATTTAAGTTTTTCAAGCCTAAACAACTTTTAATTTCCAAGTCTGGGTAAATTTACACTAAAAAAATTTGGTGGTTTTTTTTTTAAGGAAAAAAGGGTGAAATGGAAAACAAACTTTTCCATTGACTCAAAACCAAATTTTGTTTTCGGATTTTTGGTTTGCAGAATTTTTTTGACATTTTGATTTTTCTCTGGATTTGAGGCAGGAATACATTTTGCAATGTTGAAACGTCTCATGGGATGGGAAAACCATTCTGCCCAGCCCAAAATCTAGGTGAAAACTAAAGTTCTCAAGATCTGGCCTTTTAATATTTCCAGAGATCTATACAGGGGTTCCAAAAGTGACTCATGATTTTGAGACATCGTAACTGGTTGTGACTTTCAGAAAGTGTTGAGCACCTCTCACTCTGAAAACCAGGCCCCTCTAAAGTGGGCAGCTAGGTTGACTTTTGAGAATCCCTGGTCACCTGCTTATAGGGCAATATTTTAAAAACGTGTAAGGAATTTAGGAGAACAGAGGTGGGACTTGTGCTCCTGAATCCCATAGGGCTCTTGAAAATCTCTCCCTTCCAGTGGATCACGTTCTGGTGGAAGGAGCTGGATTGAGAACCCCAGAGAATCTAGTTCCATTTACCCACCAAGTGTTAATAGCACAAGCAGTGTCTGTACAACCTCCACCATGTGACAGTGCCCTTGGCGTGTCTCAGCACTGACGGGACCCCTGAGGGAGGGGGGTTCAGGTTGCATGGCCCATTTAATCCTGAGATTGCCAACTTATTTTGTCTAGATTTCTGACCACTGAGTGCAGCGTGCCCCAGTAGGACAGGCTCTATTCCCAGCATTGCCCATTGCTAGCCACTGCACCTCCCTGTGCTTTTCCTTCTCTTTCTACCCTGTGTCTTATCTGTTTAGACTGTAAGCTGTTTGGAGCGGGACTGTCTCTTACTAGATGTCTGTACACCACCTAACACGATGCAATCTGCTCTTGGTGGGATCTCCAGGCACTCCAGTAGCACAGCTGTTCATAATAATAGTAGTGACTATTGGTCACTACTGAGCAGATCTAGGAGTTGAATATCCCGTTGCTGGTCCCCGATTAGAAGGGCCTGCAAGCTCTTCACAGCCATTCCTGGCAAAAGCGAGAAGGAAAACATGCGTTTGAGGGCAGTTGGCTCCAGATGTTTTCCGGGGACAGAGCTTCCTGTCTTTGCCCTTGCCTTTCGCCACTAACTGTGCATGGCTGCTTTCCAGGTGATCAGGAGGCACAACCAAGAAGAGAAGCTGCTGTGTTTGGTGCGGCACCGAGCCGGTCACCATTGCCAGAATGCCGTCATCATCATTTTAATCCTGGCCTGGGAGGGCATCCCTCGCACCCTGGGTGACACGCTGTATCAGGAGCTCACTGACACGCTCACTAAATACGGAAATCCCACCAGCCGCAGATGCGGCCTGAACGACGAGTAAGTTTTCTTTGCGCTGCAGCCCGGGCGCTGTGATTTCCCCTGCTAAACAGGGGCTTTGGCCAGTGTTTGCACGGGAGGTCTTCCCGGGGCTCTTCAGGGCAGGTGACATTCAGAGTCAGCACGGCCCTGCTGTTGGTGGGACTGCTGGGGCCAGAGGCGCCGTCTTTCTGGGCGGTGCATCAAACGGAGGCCTGGGTGGCTTGTGTACGTTACAGGTCTCATGGCACTTTCTTTCCGCCAGAGTCCCAGTGCTGCGTAGGTTCCATGATGTAATGCTGGGTCCATGGATTTTCGGATGGAAACCAAGGGGAGTTTCGAGCCCAAATCTGTTTTAGCTAAGGCGATGTCTGCCCTGCAGCTGGGAGATATCGTTCCTAGCTCAGGTAGACATGCATGTGCGAGCTTTGATGGAGCTAGTGTGCTAAAAAGAGCAGCACAGCTAAAACAGAGCGGCTTGGACTAGCCACCTGAGTACAAGCCCGGCCGAGATCCTAGGTGTGTGCTCAGGTGGCTAGCTTTTTAGCATGCTGGCTCATGTACATCCACTGAGAATCCCACCAGCCCGCCGCAGCAGAGACGTAGGCTACGTTTGACTTCGAGCTTTCTGAGGCTGGAATTTAGGAGCTGCAAACTCCTGCAAGGAAACGACTGCATCAGCCCCCTGTGCAAAGGGAAACTAATGAGAGGTGCCCAGCTCTTGGGCTCACCCTGTTACAGATTGTTGTGTGTTGCATGTTGTAAAGACTCACTCGGGCGCTGCCTCGCCTAGAGCCAGATTCCAACTGGGGTCAGTGCGTTCTGCCTCCTGGAATTCCCGCCACAGCGTCTACTGGGCGCTCCGTTGGCCGGAACAGAGCTGGCGTCCCTGGTGAGTGAAATTCCTCCTTGCTTTTCTCTTCCAGCCGGACCTGTGCATGTCAGGGCAAGGACCCCAACACCTGTGGTGCTTCTTTTTCCTTCGGCTGCTCCTGGAGCATGTATTTCAATGGATGCAAGTACGCCCGAAGCAAAACTCCCCGGAAGTTCCGACTGGTGGGAGACAATCCCAAAGAGGTCAGTGAGCCCCCTCTACCTGCCTCCGTTAACTCAACCAGGGAAAGGTGCTGGAGGAGAAGCTCTTTATCAGTAGATCCTGGCTTTACAGATGAAAGGATACAAAAAGTCATCCCAGTAAAGCATTTCTGAAATAGCCTTTCTGTTAAACACATAGGGTGAAATCCTGGCCCCAGCGAAATCAGTGGCAAAATTATCATTGTTGGCGATGGAGCCAGGATTTCACCCTGTGATCTCCAGAGTACCTGGTGATGCCACGTGGTATAAAGCTTTCACAGCGACTCAGTTGGGATGACCCAAACCAGGCCATATAGTTACCGACGCAGGGAGAAGTTATCTGAGACTCGAGGGTCTCTTTAATCTAGGAAGCAAAGGCAGAACAAGATCCAGTAGCTGGAAGCTGAAGTCAGCAAAATTCAAACTAAATATAGATGCATATTTTTGACAGTGAAGGGATATGGCCAGTGGGACAGACCCGAAGAGACGTGGTGGATTCCCTGTCACATGGAATCTGTTGGGTGTCACTTTCTGTAAGGGACGTTCTAGCTCAGCCACAAGTGCTGGGATTGGTGCAGGAATCCCTGAGTGAAGTTCTCTGGCCTGTGCTAGGCAGGAGACCAGACTAGGTGAGCACAATGGTTCCTTCTGGCCTAAAGACCTGCGACCTGTGTAGCTCACAAATGCATTCTCCTCTCGAGAGCCATGTCCCCCTTGGGCTGAGGTGTACACACCTTGTGCCACCCAGACTGTGATCTGGATGAGACGCTGGAGAATAAATGCTCTCTCTTTATTCCCTTTTCCAGGAGGAAGTGCTCAGAAACAGCTTCCAGGACTTGGCTACTGAAGTCGCTCCACTTTATAGGAGGCTTGCGCCGCAGGCCTATCAAAATCAGGTACCAAATAAAACTGCTCTTCCCCCCCCCTCTAGTATTGGCATTACAGACCCTTAGTTTAGGGCTACTCGGTGTCTGCTTGGATGAAGATCCCACCAGCACAATTGCCCTGATATGGCCACAGTCCCAGCTGGAGCTAACTGTAGGAGGTGTGGGAGGGGGTGTCAAGCAGCTGTCCTTTCATTGACACAGCACTGGGCATTTGAATTTCCCCCAGCAATTCTCTAGCAGCGCAGAGCTAATTTTGCCTGATGCAAACCCATGGAGGTTGTGGGCACATGTCCCTCCAGAGGGGAACCCATGTGACATATTGCACAGACACAGCCCTGTAATGCTGAATGGATGACGTGCCAGCAGACTGAAGCCTTCAGGGCTGCTAGATATTTGCTGCTTTCCTTGCTTAGCTGAAGGGATTCTAGTGCTGGCAGATGGTGCTAGGCTGACAGCCCCAAACTCCTCTGTTTTTCCACAGGGTGGGCTTCCCCTGGGGGAGATCCCCCCATCTCTAGCAGTCTCCGTCGTCCATTCAGTCCTTAGGCTGCCAAAAAGTGGTGGGGTTTTATTATGCCAGCGTGGAAGAAAGGGTCAGTCCTGCAAGGTGCTGTGCATCCCCCAATTCAGTTGAAATTGATGGGCACTCGAGCTCAGCACCTGGCAGGCCAAAGACCATCCCCTGAGTATAAAGTGATAGCATCTGGCCAGATGTTCGTGCTGTAAATAACTTAGAGGTGCGCTTACATTGTGCTCTGCCCCCGTGTTAGCACCACCCAGCCCCATCAGGACTGGCGCAGGCTGAGCGTTTTTAGTGGCAGAAGCCAGGAGGCAGGATGCTCGGATCACGAGTGACACGGATTCTGTTTCTAAGGAGGACGTTTGGCAGCAGCTTGGAGAAGATGCATCCCAGGATGGGTGTCCACAACATGGCTGGGGAAGCATATATAACCTGGGCTCTGCTGAGGCTCTAAAGCAGAGAAGAGGAGGGTTGTTGCTTGGGGGTGATGACCGGAGAGATGCACAGGGCAGGGGTTACGTCCAGACAGGCTCACCCCTCTGGCTTTGGATTTACGCTGATGGCACTGAGATCAGAGTCTGGCATCTGGGACACGGCGAGCCATGTGATCCCTGCCTACCCTCTGCCACCCCTCGCACAGCCAATCTGGAGTCAGTCATGACTGAGCCCTTTGTGTGTGTTTTTTTACATACAGTGTGTGTGTGTTCAGTGCATTGCTCCCCAGAAAGATTTGGATCTGTAATCAAGGCTGTAGACAGACGGGGAATGTGGGGGACAGTTGTACCAGAGCCCTAAACTCAGAGAGCCCCCAAAACAGCTGTAATGTCTGTGTAAATAAATTGAAATTGGCAGAGGTGGTGCCCCAACAAACCTGATGTACCAGGGTCCCACATTTATCCCAATGGGCTTTTCTGTGATAATGGAAGGCCCTGATCCAGCAAAGCCCTTAAGCATTCACCTGCTTAAAAATGCACACATGCTTAAGGTCTAATTCTCATTCACACTAAAGCTGCTTTGCACCGCTCTGGCCTTCCAGGGTCTGTCTACACTGCATTGTAACCCTGGGTTTGCAGTTGCTGCACCCACGCCGTGCTAGCCTGTCCGTACTGGGCCATGCAGCCCTTCTGACTCACGGCTGCGGCTGAAGCTGCGTCCACACAGCAGAACGACAGGGCTTGGACCCAACTCTTGACAGGATTCGGGCTCTGACCCACCTCCCTGGCGGGGCCCTGAGCACCTGCTGGCCAAATCAGGCTGATTTGTGTGTGGACGGAAAGGAAGGCGTGGGCTCAAATCTGAATCAGTGCCTAGGCTCAGTGTGCAGCGTAGATGTACCCAATGAGTGTAGATGACAGCTAATCCCTTTAGAGTACAGCCAGAGCAGTGTGAAAGGGCCTCAGTCTAGCTGTGAATTGGGCCCCAAAGTGTTTTGCTGGCCTAAGGCCTACAGCAGCAGCTCTCAGCTTGTGGGTTGCTAGTGCCAATGGAGGCTTCAGCAGTTGTTTGGAGTGTCACAAGTCTCTTCCCAGGCCCCTGACTCCAGTATGTTACTGAGGCAGCTTTGCTCAGTAACGGGTACCTCTGATACGGGCAGGTTTTCATGTGGCAGTGGAGTAACAGGGGCCGTCTCATTTCCCTTGGGCTAGGTTACAAACGAGGATATCGCAATAGACTGCCGGCTTGGTCTGAAAGAGGGAAGGCCATTCTCTGGGGTGACCGCATGTATGGACTTCTGTGCGCATGCTCACAAGGATCAGCATAACCTCTACAACGGATGCACGGTGGTAAGGAGGCATTTTCATTCTCGGCTTAAAGAAACAGGGAGGGGAGAGCACCCTTCTCTTGCAAGGTCAACTTGGGTTAAAGGTGCCTGGTTTGCAGGATGGATGCAGTGTGACAACACCCCTCCCTACCATCCCGCTTTTGCTCTACAAGGCCCACCTTGAGGTGGGGGTTCAGTCGGTCTCCATGGTGCACTCAGACATTTCCAGTGATGCTGCTAAGGAATAATCAGGGGAAGCAGCGTGGCCTAGTGGAATAAGCACTAGCTTGGCCCTTAGGAGACCTGGGTTCTAGTCCCAGCCTGCTGCTGGGCAAGTCACCTCCCTGCTCTGTGCCAATGGGGATGGTGGGGCTTGACCTCCTTTGTAAAGTGCTTTGAGAGCCACTGTTGAAAAATGCCATGTAAGACAGATGGTGTTAGTGAGTGCCAGTTACACTAGGCTGGTTATGTGTGTGTATGAGTGAGAGATGCAGGTGGAGTGAGAGCCCCTATCTGTCCCTCAGGCAGAAACATTTGATTCCTCTGAACCTGGGCTGGTTTGGCATCCAGCAGCTGGGGACAAAGTCAGGCTGTGGATAAGGCTGCTTTCCCTCACCTAGCAAGGGGCCACTGGCTAGATTTTTAGCCGGTAGAAATCGGTGTAGCTTCACTGTAAGTCCACAGAGCTGTGTTGATTTGCATCAGATGAGGGTCTGGCCCCATGTCTCAAACTCAAGGCATGTTCTGAAGCAGGTCTGCATGTGCTAGCTGCTTCTTGCAGTGGGTGAGGAGATAAAGGTTACTCACCTTTGCTGCACCCCTCTTGAGCTGCCTCAAGCACAGCTCGGACATAGCTAGGCAGCATATACAAAGTGCTGCCATCTGCTAACAGACAATATTTGTATTCCCTCCTCACTTTTCAGAGAGCCTGATTTCAATAGCGGTGCCTTTGAGTTTTGATTTAATTAGAAATTCCCTTTCTGGAGAAGGAATGATCTCTGCCTATCAAGGGTTCTGTAATCCACAGCTGAAAGATCTGAGAGGCTACATACTTAATTATGACACCCTTCCTCCGCACCCCTACACACACACACTGAGTACAATACCCAGTTATTGCAAGCCAAAATATCAGCTTTCACTCAACTCTCTCTCTGTAATTGCCTGAGAACGCAGAAGGGACATCAAAGCCTTGCGATTCATGAGTTAATCTCCGTACAGTGCTGTGAAAATGCCAGGGCTAGATAAAGGACAAGTGCTAATTACTGATATTAATTTGCTGTCATCACCAGCAGCAGCACCAAAATATGTGGGATACTCTTGAGCCCACGCCTGACAAATCTGGCACAGTTTTCTGGGAGGCAGTGTCGTGTAGTGGTTGGAGCGAGGTTTCTGGGAAGGCTCACTCCTGGGTGCTGTTCCTGGGTGCTCTGACTCACTGTGGGTGATAGTCATCCCTCTACAGAAGGCCCTGTCGGAGAAAAACTTAGTTCTCACTTTATGGTTGGGTGCAGCAGAGTCAGATACTTTATTCTGTTTAGCAGCTACAGCAGGGAGAGAGTGCACTAGGACATAGGGTCTCCCCTTCCTAGACAGGTCTCTCAACCGGTAAACAATTACAGCAGCATTTATACTTTTGTTACAGACAATAATAAGCAATTAGGGTTACAGTTAGCCTAACTCTTGCTAACAGAGACTGTCATGCATTAAGATCCCCTACAAATCCCTGTCCGTTCTTTCTCTACTTCCACAGTCCACACGGTTGACTTTGGGTTGACACTCTGCATAAGGATCATTTTCATCCTGCGTGAGCTCAGAAAGCCACTGTGCTACATTTTGCCGGGGGGGGTGGGGGCGATAAGTACTTCCCTACCAGTCCCCAAGGGGAAGAATATGAGGCTAATTTGAATAATGAGTGTAAACACCTAAAGTGAAGGGGGCTTGGTGTGTTTATTTCAGTATAAAAAAGCTCTAGGTGGGGGAAGCAGCGGACATAATTTCCATGGACAGGAGTAAATTGTTTGCACAAATAAGGCACTGAGGCTAAGTGAAAGCAGGTGAGGCTACTAGATCTGCCACATTATCCATATAAATCCTCCCTGCCATTTCAGTGGGTAGGTAGTATTCTTCGCAGTATATCTGTTGTTGCAGTGATGCTGTGCGCTGTTAAATAGCGGCCTTGCTTCATCCTAGAGGTGGCTGCATTTCAGTGGCAGGCAGAGTGATGCTTCTTTACATATGGATTGTAAAGTGTCTCGGATATTTTGCGATGAGAGGTGCCGTTTATCATGGGTGTGAATTATCACCACGGTAGCCCCAATTCAGGAAAGCACTTAAGCCTGTGGTTAATGTTAACCGTGTACTTCTGTCCCACAGTCGTCAGCTTCTGCATGTATTTAAGTGCCCTTCTTCTTCGAGTGATTGCTCATATCCGTTCCAGTTAGGCGTGCGTGCGCCGTGTGCATGTTCGTCGGAAGATTTTTACCCTAGCAACACTCGGTGGGTCGGCTGGGCGCCCCCTGGAGTGGCGCCGCTATGGCACCGGATATATACCCCAGCTGACCCGGCCACCCTTCAGTTCCTTCTTACCACCCGTGTCGGTCGTTGGAACAGTGGAGTGGGGCTTAGCTGACCTCCACCTCCCTAGCTACTCGCAGTTTCTCGTTGTTACTGAGTACATAGTTGTTCTTCTTGTGGATATTTAGAATTAGTTGTAAGTTCTTAGTATAGTTAGTTTAGTACTAGTTAGCGGGGCTCGGGGCATAGCCCCTTCCCCACACCCGGTGCCGATGCTCATGCCCGGCTCACCGGGCTTCAAACCGTGCTCAGCCTGTCACAGGCCGATGCCAACAGGAGACCCACACGACTCTTGTTTGAAGTGCCTCGGAGAATCGCACTTAACAACTAAGTGCTCTATTTGCAAGGCTTTCAAGCCGCAAACTAAAAAGGAGCGGGACATCAGACTGAAACAGCTCCTCATGGAGGCGACCCTGACACCGCCACCTTCGGCACCGAGCACTGGTCAGTCTGTGAGCAGAAGCGCCCCTATGGCACCGGATCGCACCGGTACGCCTAAAGACTCTCGGCACCGGTCCTCACCGGCACCGAAGTTGGCTCCACGTCACTCCCTCTCCCCAAGGTCGAAGAAGGCCAAGACTCCTGCTGCTTTGGCACTGCCCACGCCGCAGCCAGAGAGTGCACCCAGATCGGACCGCCTGGCGCCGATTCCCACCGTGGCACCAACTAAATCGGCACCATTGATTCCGGTCCCACGAGGGCTGTCGAGTCCGGTGCCTGATAGCTCCCCGGTGCGTACTGCGGTAGAGCTCACCATGCCATCCACACCAGAGGCGTTTTCAGCGGAGAGAGACTTAATCGCCTTAACAGATTCGGCACTGCCTCTACCCCCAGCACTGCTGGCGCGGGTAATCCAATCTCTGGGCAAGCCGACCCTGACTAGACCACCATCTGTCAGCTCAGCGGACCGGCACCGCTCAAGATCGCTGTCCCGCAGGCGCTCCTGGTCGAGACAACGCTCCCGCTCTCGATGCCGCTCGCAGTTCCGGCACCGTTCTCCTACACGGCACTGGTCAGACTCGCGGCACCGGTCGGACTCCCGGTCTCCACCTCACTATTCGTGGCACTGCTCTAGTTCTCGGCACCGATCCAGGCACCGTACCTCTCGGAGCCGTTCAGCCGCAGGGACTCGAGATCTCGGTCGACCTCCCGGCACCGGTCTGGTCGCAGGTCCCGATCTCGATCCTAGTACCGTTATGAATACCAGCACCGGTCCCCGTTAAAGAGGGGAGCGAGGTCCGTCGGAACCTCAGCTCAAGGTTTCTCTGCTCCTCCATGGCCATCCAGGCAGACGTCAGTGTCCTCCCACGCAGACAGTTATTACGACCAGGACTGAGATATGGAGGTGCCTACCGGGGTCTTCCAGGAGGTCCAGTCTCAGGACTTGGGACCTCAACAGTGGTCCTTTTGGACACCCTGGGCATACCATCGGGCCCAAGGTGCTCCATTGGTCCAGACCCGCTCCGCTTCCTCAGAGCATCGAGCGCCAGAGGCCACCATTAGTCGTCCCCCTCCAGCTGGGACAGAGGAGCAGATGATCCATCCACCAGGTTCCCCAGTACCGCTGGAGCAGGAACCGACCCATGAGCAGGAGGCCATTCAGGACCCCCTCATCCCCGGCGTTTCATCGTCTTCCTCTCCAGATGAGGCGGTGTCAGGGACCTCATCATCAAGGCCCCCACCGATAGACCTCAGAGCCCATCAGGACCTCCTTAGGAGGCTCAACATCAGTCTTCCAGTAGAGGAAGTCCCAGAGGTCGAGGACCCAGTTGTGAGTATCCTGTCGGCAGATACCCCCACTAGGGTGGCTTTGCCTTTCATCAAGACCATCCAGGCTACTGCTGACACCTTATGGCAGTCCCCAGCCTCCATCCCCCTACGGCAAAGGGAGTTGAGAGGAAATACATGGTACCCTCCCGGGGGTACGAATACCTATATGTCCATCCTCCTCCCTCCTCATTAGTTGTCCAATCGGTCAACAAAAGGGAACGCCATGGCCAACAGGCGCCAGCCCCCAAATCAAAGGAGGCTAGGTGGATGGACCTACTGGGCCGCAAGGTGTATTCGGCAGGCGCCCTTCAGCTCCGGGTGGCCAATCAGCAGGCTCTCCTGAGCCGTTATAACTACAACACCTGGGCGGAGGTGGGTAGATTCACAGAACTACTACCCCCGGACTCTCGCCAGGAATTTGCCACATTCCTTGAAGAAGGGAAGAAGGTGGCTAGAACCTCCCTCCAGGCTTCTCTCGATGCGGCCGACTCGGCAGCCAGAACTGTCCGGGTCATTAACGGCTTCTTCCACCTTCCACCCGGGGAGTGACGCGCCGCTCTGCTTCTCACACCCGATGGTGGTAGGAGTCCTTAAAGGGGCTGGAGCGTCTTTACCCGCCAGATTCGCCACCCGCCCCTCTTGGATCTCAACCTGGTATTGGTCCCGTCTTATGTTCCCCCGTTTGAGCGGCTGGCTATGTGTTCCCTCCCGCTATTTGTCCTTGAAACAGCATTCCTGGTGCCATCACTTCTGCTAGGTGCATGTAGAGGCTGCGCGCCCTCGTGGGGGAAACCCCGTATACGGTGTCCATCGGGACAAAGTAAAACGAGGCGCTCCGCCTTTTCCCCAAGTTGTCTGGGTCTTCGGCCTTTCATGTCAACCAGGACATATTCCTTCCCGTATTCTTTCCGAAACCTCATTTGTCTCGCAGGGAGCAGCAGTTACACTCCTTAGACGTGCGTAGGGTGCTCGCCTTTTATATAGAACGGACCAAACCGTTCCGTAAATCCACCCAACTTTTTGTCGCCGTAGCTGAGCGAGTTAAGGGGTTGCCAGTCTCCTCGCAGAGGATATCCTCGTGGGTGACGTCCTGTATACGGGCGTGTTATGACCTGGCCTGTCTCCCTTCGGGCCGTGTAACTGCGCACTCTACTAGAGGCCAGGCATCATCGACGGCGTTCCTTGCGCGAGTACCCGTCCAGGAAATCTGCAGGGCAGCGACCTGGTCCTTCGTGCACACCTTTGCTACCCATTATGCCCTGGTCCAGCAGTCCAGGGATGATGCAGACTTTGGCTCTGCCGTGTTGCGCACTGTGACCTCTCACTCCGACCCCACAGCCTAGGTAAGGCTTGGGAATCACCTACTGGAAAAGATATGAGCAAACACTCGAAGAAGAAAACACGGTTACTCACCTTTGTAACTGGTTGTTCTTCGAGATGTGTTTGCTCATATGCCATTCCACACTCCGCCCTCCTTCCCCACTGTCGGAGTAGCCAGGCAAGAAGGAACTGAGGAGGCGGGCGGGCCGACAGGGTATATATTACCCGCCATGCGGCGCCACTCTAGGGGGGGGCGACCTGCCGGCCCGCTGGAGTTGCTAGGGTAAAGTCTTCCGACGAACGTGCAGCGCGGCACGTACACTTTTACTACTGGAATGGATATGAGCAACACATCTCGAAGAACAACAGTTACAAAGGTGAGTAACCGTATTTTCTCTGAAAAGACCGACCCCAGGTTACAGAGTTTAAAGGACAACAGAGTCATCGTGCTCGTTGGGCATGCATACGCCTGTGACCCAATGCAGACCCTTCCGGCCTCAACCCCACTGGCTGTACTTTGCACCCCGGCACAGACAAGACTTCAACAGAAGGCACGGGCGGGGTGGCCGTAGACGCCAGTCCAGGCCCCAAGGGGGTCAAAACCATGGCCCCCCAAAAGCACCTCCAGGGCCAAAGTCTACCTTTTGAAGGTATGCACGAGGACGGCATACCAGTTTCAGGACAGGATCCTTCTCCTCCCTTCTCCAACCGCCTCTCCTACTTCCTCCCAGCATGGTCCCAGTTGACCTCAGACATCTGGGTCCTACACACGGTGAAACAAGGATTTCACCTCCCGTTTGTTTCAACCCCGCCTTCCCAACCCAGTCCCTCTTCAGGGACCCCTCTCACGAGCAAGTCCTCTTACAAGAGGTGCAGTCTCTCCTCGCCGTAGGAGCAATAGAGGAGGTACCACCAGACGAGAAAGGAAAAGGGTTTTACTCCCGCTACTTTCTGATCCCCAAGTCCAAGGGAGGCCTCAGGCCTATCCTAGACCTGCGAGGCCTCGACAAGTTTATGGTCAAGTTGAAGTGCCGCATGGTCTCCCTGGGGACTATTATCCCGTCCTTGGATCCTGGAGACTGGTATGCCGCCCTCGACATGAGGGACGCATACTTCCACATCGCCATCTTCCCTCCCCACAGGAGGTATCTTCGCTTTGTAGCCAATCACCAGCACTTCCAATTCACTGTCCTCCCCTTTGGCCTCTCCACGGCCCCAAGGGTATTTACGAAGTGTATGGCTGTCGTCGCCGCCCACCTCCGCCGGCAGCAGATACGTGTATTCCCGTATCTGGACGACTGGCTCATCAAAGGAACCTCCCAGACTCAGCTCAAACAGCACGTGGACATAATCACGGACCTATTCTCCCGGTTGGGGCTGCTCCTCAATGCGGAAAAGTCCACACTGGTTTCCACACAAAGGCTGGACTTTATAGGGGCAACCCTGGACTCCACTCGAGCCAGGGCCTACCTACCTCAGCCACGTTTCCAGATGATCACGGCGATCATTCGAGTTCTGCAGATCTCCCCGACCACCTCGGCTCGCACATGTCTCGGCCTACTAGGCCACACAGCCGCCTGTACTTATGTGACGAAATATGCCAACCAGGACATCTTCCTCCCTGTCTTCTTTTCGAAGCCTCACTCCTCTCGGCGGTAGCAGCTGTTAAACTCCTTAGATGTCCGTAGAGCGCTCGCTTTTTATATCGAGCGGATGAAGCCCTTCCGGAAATCCCCCCAGCTATTCGTGGCAGTTGCTGAATGGATGAAAGGTCTACCAGTCTCCTCCCAGAGGATCTCCTCTTGGGTAACGGCGTGCATATGCACGTGCTATGACCGGGCTCATGTCCCTTCGGGCCATCTCACTGCGCATTCTACTAGAGCTCAGGCTTCATCAGCCATCTTCCTGGCCCACATGCTTATCCAGGAGATATGTCGTGCAGCGACCTGGTCATCGGTCCACACCTTTGCTTCGCACTGTGCTGTGGTCCAACAGTCTAGAGATGATGCGGCCTTTGGCGCAGCGGTTCTGCATGCTGCCACATCTCACTCTGACCCCTCCGCCTAGGTAAGGCTTGGGAATCACCTAACTGGAATGG
>NC_133770.1:153850381-153901262 GCF_003597395.2 Chelonoidis abingdonii
GGCCGGGTCGGCTGGGGTATATATCCGGTGCCATAGCGGCGCCACTCCAGGGGGCGCCCAGCCGACCCGCTGAGCGTTGCTAGGGTAAAAAGTCTTCCGACGAACATGCACGCGGCGCGCGCACACCTAACTGGAATGGATATGAGCAACACATCTCGAAGAATAACAGTTACAAAGGTGAGTAACTGTCTTTTCCTGAATAGAGATGCTTTCAGGGCATACGTTATTAACAACTTGAATGGGGCTTTCAGTTTCCTGGCCATTGGCTAATTGCTGTCTCTCCCTTGTCCACCCCAGGTGTGTACCTTAACGAAGGAGGACAATCGGAGCATTGGAAAGATTCCTGAGGATGAGCAGCTGCACGTCCTTCCACTGTATAAAATGTCCACCACGGATGAGTTTGGTAGCGAGGAGAATCAGAACGCAAAGATGGGCAGCGGGGCCATTCAGGTGCTCACCTCCTTCCCCAGGGAGGTCAGGAAGCTGCCTGAGCCTGCCAAGTCTTGCAGGCAAAGGCAGCTAGAAGCCAAAAAGGCAGCTGCTGAGAAGAAGAAAATGCAGAAAGAGAAGCTAATCACCCCCGAGAAAATAAAGCAGGAAGCACTAGAAATCCCGACACTCCAGCAAAATACAGGTAATGGGCAGGGCTCTGGGTTTGCCGCGTGCCTGTATCTCAGGTGTGTTGCACAGTTTTGTTGCCCTCGGATATGAATTTATCAGGATGCTTTATAGCAAGGATCATTTGTGGTGCACTATTTTTTTAGCTCACCAGTTCGCTCGATAGCACAGATCCTGAGTGTAGCAAGTTATGTGTTGCAGCAATGCAGTAGCTCACCAGTTCGCTTCATGGCACAGATGCTTTGTGGTACCCTGTTGTATTAGCTCATCGGTATGCTTTAGAGCAGGCCTGCACAACATGCGGCCCGCGGATGCTTACTGTGCGGCCCGCAGCTGGGAGCCCAGAGTCCTTTAAATCTCAGCCGTGGCCGGGATTCAAAAAGCTCTGAGCTGCCCACAGCCGCAGGGAGCCCAGAGCCCTTTAAATCTGCCGCTGCCGGGAGCCCAGAGCCCTATGAATCCTGACTGCGGCTGAGATTTAAAGGGCTCAGGGTTCCCCGTGGCTGCGGGCTGCCCAGAGCCCTTTGAATCCCGGCCACGGCTCCAGTGGATGGGCTGGGGCTGGAATTTAAAGGGCTTGGGCTCCCCTCAGCAGCAGGAGCCCTGGGCCCTTTAAATCCCTTCCCCAGCCCCACAAAGCTCTGGGTTCCCCAGCCGCCGGAGCCCCGAGCCCTTTAATTTGCCCCTGACAGCTCCCAGCCACCTCTTTAGCTGGGAGCCCCTGGTTGATTTAAAATTAAGTATCACCTCCCACCCCCAACCTTCCTTTTTGGCCCACAGCTGTTTTGGTGGGGTGGCGCTGGGGAAGGAGGGTTTGTTTCTGCAGGACTGGGCGGTGCTGGGCAGGGTGTTTCCGCAGGGCTGAGAGGTCCTGGAGGGGGGGATGTTTCCATGGGGCCGGGGGGGTTGGCCCTCAGCTGTTTTCTTTGTAGTAATGTGGCCCTCGCCACTTTACGAGTTGTGCAAGCCTGCTTTAGAGCACAGATCCTTAGTGTGCGATAGTTCTCTTGCACTAGTGCTCACAGTGAGATTCAGACCACAAATCCTGCTTCTTGTTCAGGCACTATTCAGGCCCTTTTCTGGCTTTTTAATGCTATGCCGATGGGGGCTTTTTTATTTGGATCTTCTGTGTACCAGGACAGCTGTGCTTTGCTGCAAGGCATGTAGCTTACAGAATGTTATAGGCAAGTGACCAACAATCAAACACAGCCACGGCCTGCCCTCTAAGCAGCATTTGGATAGCATAGCTCTCCTATGTTAATCGTGTTGTACAGGCTGCTAGTTTAGGACTAGCATTCTCTTGACATCTCCAATCACATAATAAGCAGGGTGTGACCCTTGGTGAAGCTTTGGCAGTGATTGGTTCTGGGGAGAAGATCCTCAGCTGGTGCAGAGCAATGGAGTTCCATGGACTCCAGTGGGGCTCTGCTGATTTACACCAGCTGAAGTACTGGTCCATGACTTAATCTTTGGCTTACTAAGGAGATTCCCCTAGGCTGTATGGCCAGTCACCGTTACGCTTTGTGTTTTGCCCACAGGTATGGCGTTGCAAAATGGACTCTCCCAGCACTCAGTCAAACCTTCCATCAAAGTTGAACCTCACAACCATTACAACACTTTCAAATACAACGGCAATGCAGTGGTGGAAAGCTACTCCGTGCTGGGAAGCTGCCGCCCCTCAGACCCGTACAGCATGAACAGCGTTTACTCTTACCATTCCTACTATGCACAGCCTAATCTGCCTTCCATGAATGGGTTTCATTCAAAGTTCACTTTTCCCTCCTTTGGATATTACGGATTCTCCAGCAACCACATGTTCCCTTCGCAGTTTCTGAATTACGGTGCCACTGAGCCGAGGAGCGGGGATTGGGTAAGTAGCAGCTATGAGAAGAAACCCAACCTCCAAGCATTGCAAGATAACCTTAACCACACTTACAGGAATTCAGAGTTCTCAGAGCAACTCCCACACTCTGTACGAAACAAAAACCACCACCAGCGGACCTATGAGAAAGCCAACAGGTATGCCAGCCAGAAGTCCATGGCCATGTCCCACAGGACTAACTCAGTCCCAATGGAAACCCCACCGTTTGCACAAAACACAAACTGTTTCAGCAACCGAGCAATCAAACAAGAGCCCATAGACGCCTTGTCACACATCGAGTCCATTCAAAAGGCTGCTGTGAATGTACAAAACTCAAGTCTCAACCTGTCTGCTGTGCCCGTGTCATCTCAGAACGGTGATCAGGAACAACAGTGGAGTCCCTACAAAGTCAACAGGAATGTGTCTCCTTCTGACAGGACTAGTAATACAGAGCGTTCTTGGAATATGTTTACGCCCAATGACAATACCAACTTACCCAACACGAGCATGCAGGATAAATTGAATTCCTTCAATGGACACTCAAATGCTACCCAGTTACCCCAGTCTCACCTCCAGGAGAAACAATGGAATATATTTTCTGGAGACGGGCAGGCAACGCAACATAGTTCTAACCTGCTTGGGAAACCATGGAGCCCTTGCAAACTCAACGAAAGCCCTTCAGTCTTGCCTAGTTCTGCAAATTCAAACCTGCAGGAAAAGCCCTGGAACCTTAGCCAGCTGAACTTCAGCTCTACCCTGAAGGGGAACCCTGGGTTTCAAGATGAGCTGTGGAACTCGGTCAAGGTGGATGAGAGGAGGACTCCGACGCCTAGCTCGGGGCTGCATGAGAAGCCATGGGATTCCTTTGGCTTGTCAGCCACCATGGGGTCAAGCGTGTGTAGCGATAAGCCATTTGGCACCTTGAAAGCAGACGGTAACGCGTTCTTGCCCAGTATCCGTCATCAGGAGAAACTGTGGGATCCCTTCAGCTTGGATGACAGCATGGAAGAGCTGCCCGATAAGACCCTCAAGGAGGAGGAGGAAGATGAGGAGGAGGAAGAGGAGTGGTCAGACAGCGAACACAATTTCCTGGATGAAAACATTGGCGGGGTGGCGGTGGCCCCGGCCCACGGCTCCATCCTGATTGAATGTGCCAGGCGGGAGCTGCACGCCACCACCCCGCTCAAGAAACCCAACCGGTGCCACCCAACCCGCATCTCACTGGTGTTTTACCAACACAAAAACTTGAACCAGCCCAATCATGGCCTCGCCCTTTGGGAAGCCAAGATGAAGCAGCTGGCGGAGAGGGCGAGAGTGAGGCAGGAAGAAGCAGCCAGGCTCGGGCTCCAGCAGGATACCAAGCCATTCAGCAAAAAGCGTAAGTGGGGAGGCGCCATGGCCCCCGAACCCCGACACAAAGAAAAGAAAGATTCTGTCCCAACACGGCAAGCAGTGGCTATTCCAACAAACTCTGCTATCACTGTGTCCTCATATGCCTATACCAAGGTAACTGGACCATACAGTCGCTGGATATGAGATTAATACAGCTAATATGGCCATCTTACCTCAATGTCTGCGACACTGGACCACAGTGTTGCTTTGTGGTGCTTTCTCCTAATGCATGTAGGGGAAAAAAATCTACTCAAGTGCAAACCTTCTAAAATCTGCACTTTGAGAGGAGTTAAAAAACAAACAAACGAACACTTATTGCTGTTAACATTTTTCAGTAATCTAATATTTATATCTCCGCATTTTTTTAATCTATCCTTGTACACCACAAGAATGGAAAAGAAAAATTTATAGTGTCCTTTCACAAAGGAGAGGTTTTTAATTCCATTTAAAATATGTATTTATTGGATTTTTTTATTATTACAACAATGAAGCAGATCTTAAAAAAAAAAACAAAAAAAACCCCACCAAACCAGCTTGAAAAAAATAGAATCTGTACAGCTCACTCATGTTAACGCTGGTAGGGAATTTCAGCTTGGAAACCATCTGGAAACATGTGCTTTAAAGTCAATCGAAAATGGTTTAAACATCCGGTTTTTCAAATTAACTAAAAGTGCGTATTTTGCAGCTTGACTGATCGTTTCTTACAGATACAGTAACCCTCTGGGGCTGGGAAATATACAGAGAATGATGTGGAAACCAGTTGCAGATAGAGTAATGGATTCCCACTTCTAGGCAGATGCTGGGGTTTTGAAGATGGTGTGTCTAACGGAGGTCTTTTCTCCTAACAGCGCTTGTTTATAGGTAAAGGGTTTGATTTGCCTCCTACTTGCCTCAGGAATAAATCCACTGAAATTGCTGGAGTTACACCAGTGGAAAACCAGAGTCTGTGTAAACAGGCAGCAGAAGTCCCTAAGTCTGACTTAAGTGGTGCTATGCCTCATCCTGGCCCCTCTGCAAAGGGGTAATTTCCTAAGTGGGAGAACAGTCAGGTCTGATGGCTTTAAAGTGCTGTGAGTTCAGAATGTGAGCTAACACCAAGCACTTTTGATGAATACATTATAAACCAGGTTGAAAGCAAGACCAAATTATCCAGGATGATTTGTCTTCATGCTGAATAGTTTGTCAGCTATTTTGATATTCTCACCAAACTCACATTGTTATTTATTCAGCTACAAGGTGACAGTAGAGAGGACAGTAGGTTTCTTATACAAGAGAGATGAGCCTGGGACATCTGGACTACTGTCCTTGCTATTTTTGTACCGATCATACTCTGTCACCTTATAGCGGTAAAAAAAAAAATTCTGGAGGGGGAAAAAAGGGGGTTACTGTATCTTCAAGAACCCAATAAAAACTGTGAATAGTTAGTGTTGCTCTGTGTACTCACTGTTGCTAAGTTTGGTGCTTTCAGTCTCAAGGGGACGTTCTCTGTTTGATCAGCTCTGGGAGGAGTGAATACCGAAAATGACTTGCAAGCCGCCTTCTATATTTTCCAATGGTGCATGCTTCTGTACTGTAAAAACTCCCCTATGACAAGTCGGCGTTTTCAAACACAAAAATGAAATTGATGACCGTTTTCTGCAAGCTAATTATTTTCCCGGTGCCATTTTTTATAACGACGATGATGATTACAGCAAAACTAAGTGGTGCTTTTTAACAATCTGAATCATGACTTCTTTTCCCTCTCTACAAAGCTGTTGGGAACGATTGATTCAAATAACTTGCTAAATAGGAGCGACGGGTGGGAGGAAATTCTCTGAAACTAGAGAGACGTTCTCCATGGGAGGGCTGCATTTCTGTGATGTTAGCAGAAATTATATGGAGTGATCCCAAAGAAAAATGTAGGGTGAAATTCACCCATGCGCAGAGGCCCTGCACAATTTCTGTGCCCAACTTAAGCCCTGAGTTCTCACTGCTTAGGTCTCGCCTGGTGTAAAAAGACTATTGATTTCACTAGAGTTACAATCATTTACCCCAGCTGAGGATCTGGCCCTGAGGGTTTAAATGGTACTTAAGTGATGCCTGGGCCCTTGAGCATGTTCTCTACAGAGGTGAATTTCTTCCTTCATGGGAACTGAGCCCTGAGATAAATGATAAAGTACTTAATGGATAACAGGTGCTATCCTGCTCCCGTTGAAATCACCGGCAAAATTCCCACTGACTTCAGCGGAAGTCAGAGTAAGTCCATTGCCTGCTGTTCCTACAGGACATTCTGTGGGAAATTCCAAATGTAGAAGCCTGGTTCTTCAGCTGAGTAGCCCCATTACTTCTCGGGGATGGACGGGCTGCTCCCCTGCATAAGATTCTGAAAGATCAGGCCTGGTAGACATTTAAAACTGGATAACAATACTCAGTCATAATTCTGCACTTTCAGGTGCCTTTTGGAGAGTCAGAGAGAGAGAGAGAGAGAACTGAGAACTTAACCGTACATAACGTTTTGTTTACTGTAAACCTTGTTCCTCGTGCACTGGCACAGAAAATCACAGGATCGCTGTAAAACATCCTGAACGTTTGTGTGGTCTGATTTTAAACTGTAAATAGGGAAAGATTTTTTTAAAAGCACTTTCACCTAGATTTAAAAACAAAACAAAACAAAAAAACCCCAACAACTTGAAAGCAGTATGTTTTAAACAGATTATTGTGGGAGAACTGTAAATAGTGGCAAAATATTTAACATGCTTTGTCCGTCCGTCATAATTTTTTTTTCTGTATTCTGTATAGTTGCATATATTTGACAAGGAAAATCAATGAGCTATTATTGCTTTGTTATAAATACCCAAGATCATATCGAGGCTGTAGAATTATTCCAAGTCAGATTTATAGGAAACCCTCTGAACTTCATGGTATAACAAACTAAAGCACTCAAGGGGATAGATCCTCAGCTGGTGTAGAGTGGCCATTGTCTTCAGTGGAACTATGTCAGCTGTGTCTCTGGCGCTCAGTCCTTATGGTCCTGTAATGCACTGTTGAAGGCAATGGGAGTTTTATCATTGACCCCAATAGTTGCAGGATCAGGCCCTTAGTGAGCATGCTAATTTTCTAGCTTTGAGGAAATGTTGGACCTGAACTTCTTAAAAATGACTTCTTTTTGTTGTGGTGGTTTTGATTTCTTTCCAGCATCCGTTCTTTTCACCCAGGTCTCATTCGACTTCCATATTTTAGGTTGTTGCATGGGTGCCTTGAAAGCTTCTTTTAGATGACTTTGGAGAGCGAGAAATTGTAATATTTGGGGTGGGGGGGAAGGGGAATGCATTTTAAGAATGTGACAGAGTCCATCTGACCTGTCAGAGTCGCACTTCTTTGTAGGTTTCTGTTTAGTAATTTTTAGACTGATCTGATTGTGATATATTATAACATTTGTGACTATACTCATGTTCAGTGTATGTCCGGTCATATCCTATTGGTAATAGCAGTGATATTATTAGATGGAGGGGGAGAAAATGACAGAAGGGCCAAACCCTGCTTGCCTCACTCACGCAAATAATCCTTGAGGGCTGGATTCTGATCTCAGTGACCCCCTTGTAAACCCAGAGTCATTTCACTCCAGTTGGTAGAATTACACTGGCGTAACTGAGATCAGAGTCTTGGCCCGTAGTTTTGGCCCTTTAACTAAGAACATAGAGCCTGACTCTCCACTTGCTCCATCATGCCAATTTTACACCAGCATAACGGGGCGCAGAGTCAGGGTCATGACCTCATATTCTGATTTTATCTAGGTTGGTATAAATCTGGAGTGGAATTACACCAGAGTAAATTAGGTCAGAATCTGGCCTATCATTTTCCCAAACAGCTTTAAAATAGATAGTTTTGGTTAAAAAAATAAGGCTGTTCCAATTAAAAGCAAAACCTCCCAATTGCAGCCAGCACAGCTAAAATGGTGTTTTAATCGATGCTGAATACTGTTGCAGTCTCACATTGTTTTACACTACATATATAACCTACCTCAAATCTCAGTCATTAAAAATTAGCATGCTTCAGACTTCTATTAAAAATATAAAACTATGCACAGCTATTAACCCCTTGCTGCTGAAAGTCTGTTTAAAATATTTTTCTTTATTTTCTATTGGCACTATCATTTGTATCTAATGTCATGTCAATCACAATTGTTTTTAACCATGAAAAAGCCATTGTGATTCAAAGCATTAAAAGAATCCAATAGCATGAAGCAGAAATGGACCTTATATACAGCTGTATTCTTAGGATGGCTGCAAAAGATTAAGTCAGTGGAGCCATGCCAATATACACCTGCTGAGGATCTGTCCCTAGGAGTCTATTATCTCTCATAATTGAAGGATACACCGGATTCTGCTCTTGTTACACCAGAGTAAATTTGAAGCCACTTGAAGAAATAGGCTTGATTTTTGCTCTGATTTCCCCTGAGCAATTCAACTGATCCTCAGCTGGCATAAATCAGCGTAGCTCCATTGATGACAATAGAGCTGCGCTGATTTACACCAGGCCAGGCGACTTCAATGGAATTACTTCTGATGTCCACTGAGGAGTGAGGTGAGGATCCAGGCCAGTTGACTCCACCATTGTAACTGGGTGACAGCCAGCCATGTGCAGAAAAACAGCTAAGGGCCGATGCACCACTTCAGCTCATGTTGGCTTTAAGTGGAACATAAGTGGTGCACAGGCGTTCTGCGCAAGGGTGAATTTTACCCACTCAGAGCAGAATCCAGCCCAGCGTCCCACCACATTGATTTGTCTTTAATGTCATAACACAGGTGAAATGACAAGCTCAGAATACTGCTAAGGGATTTTTATTTACTTTTGGTGTAATGATTTGCAGCAGGTATAACCAACAAACGGTGCTAGGACAACAAACAAGTCTATAACCCTGGGAAAATCTTGACAAAAGGGCCTGCTCCTGCTCCCATTAAAGTCATCAGCAAAGCTTCCATCGACTTCCATGGGAAGAGGTTTTGAGCCCAAAGAGGTTGTTTTAATGTTTTTCTTTTAGGACATCAGTTTCTTCATCTGTAATGCTTTGCCTTGTTACCCAGACACAGCGGAGTGGACTGAAATCTCTCGCTTTTGACACATTTCTTGCTTCTGATAAAATCCAGGGCTCACAGCAAAAGGGGAGTAAAGGGAATGTACGGGAACCAAATATTGGCCCTGATGCTGCATTCCCAGCCTCCCTCACCTATCACTGAATTCAGATTGTGCAAGGAATCCAGGATTGCATTTGCTGTACTGCTAAATATTACTTACGCAGAGTGAAATACGCCCTCGTACAGAGGACCAGCATGAGTACACACCACTCAAATCCCAGAGATCTGACATGGCACATAGGCCTTTTGCGGGGACAAATTTCGCTCCAAGTGATTAGCAGACAGGTTGGGGAGGAAGCTTCTTCCTGCTCCCGATGAGGTCAAAGGCAAAATTCTATGGGCCTAAAGTCTCATTGGGAAACCAGTTAGGACCATTCCTCATGTACCAAAACTGTAGCTGTGTCCTGTAATAAGGCATAGTAAAGAGAGAGAAAAAAGAATTCCTGAGGTGCCTCAACTTTTCCTTTTAATATTGGAGTATGCTTTGTGGGCTATATAAGGCATATTTTTATTAAATGAAATCTTATAATAAAATGGTGCTATGGTGTTTTAACAAATTGTATCATGTTTTGCCTGATTCCATCTTGCTGAGGTGCTACTTATGTATATGTAAAACCAGAGAACCAAGAAAAAAAATTAGCTGAGAATAAAGTTTCTTTTTCTTCAGTGACAGCTTTTAGCATCTCTGCTCTGGATCTAAATATAGAGCCAGATTCTGATCTAATTCATGCTGCTGGAAATCCAGCATCATTTTACGGGGATTACTCTGGATTTAGACCTGGTGTGAGATCTGAATTTGCCTCCCAGGGCCAGATCCTCAGCTACTGTGAATGAATGTAGCTCCATATGACTTACATGAAGCTGTGATGGTTTAGATCTGCTGAGAATCTGGTCCCTATAGTTGGTATTTGCTCAGCTAATTAAGGGTTAATTCCTGCCAGCTCCTGGAAAAGTTCTATAAATTGGAAGGGGTGGCAGAATCAGAACCCAAGCAAATAACTGTAAATCTTATTACCGTGGGTAAAAAATGAAAGTGGTTTTCTTCCTTGGCTTTCTTCTTGCAGGGAGACCAAATGCACTTCATGGTCCCAACTGTGCTCTTAGTTACTCTCGTGAAATCTTACCCAAGATGCACAATGCAGCGAGGGTAGAACTGGTGCCCTGAATTTATAGTTATTATGCAAAAATAAAATTGGTGCAGAATTCAAGTTTTAGTGTCGTCCAAGCACAGAATGGAATTTTTTACCCCCATGAGTGGGTGGTAAATTCCATCTGTGTGAAGAGAGGAAAAGAAAGGAACCGTGTTTCTGTGGACCCAGAGCAGTTATTCTAAAAGTTAATGTAACATTCTACTTCTTCAACTCACGTTGTTTCAAAGCAAAAAGTAAGGGTTTAGTCCTGTGGGGCCCTGATCTTGCTCTCTTACTTACGAAAATCTCCTACTGGGCTAGATTCCGTTTGCAGTGGTGCTGGGGTAAATCTGAAGAAAGTCCATTGAAATCAAGGCATGTTTTCACCAGTGTAACTGAGAGCAAACGCTGCCTTTTGCATTCGGTTAGGGCCCGACCCAGAGTCCAGTGAAGTCAATGGGAAGCTTTTTGTTGACTTCAGTGGTCTTTGGACCAGGCCCTGACACTGCTATCACATGACTGAAAGTCAGGTGACATGGATGTAAATGACAGCTGAATATAGCCCAGTGGGAGTTCTTTGTTTTTTTCAGGATAGACCATATAGCTGCTTCTTTTAGGAATGCCTGCTTCATTTCTACCACTTAGTCTGACTTTTCTTCGTATATCACTATTTGTGGCTAGAAACATAGAGATACTTAAAACTTATACCAATACTTTTACATTTCCATTCTCCCCACGCCCCCCACTTGTGCTACTCTTTCTTTTCTTTTGAGTTCATGTGATTTGATGTTATAAACTGTACAGATACCTGAGTTTTGTTGTGTAAGCTTGCTGTTGTCACGATACATAAGAAAAATACCTCAAAAATAGACTGTCGTGGCAATTTATGATTCAACTATAGATAATGGAATAAAAAGATAGATAAAAATATTAAAAACTAAGGTATGCATTTGGTTAATTTTACACTGTACTTGACATTTTAGAACTTTTTGGCCTGCTTAGCTCTATTCTTAGGTGATTTCTCATTCATCTTACTCAATACCCTTGTTCATTTTGAATAGGACCTAATTCCATGTGTCTCATTGAAGTCTCGGCTGGTATAAATTGGCATAGTTTCACTGACTTCAGCAGAGCTATGCTGATTTACATTAGCCGAAGCTCTGGCTCAGTGACATTGCTTGTGAAATAAAGAGCTACCCACTAATGGTATCAAAAATCAGGTCCTCAGGCGCACTGGGGTAAATCTGAAGTATTGTGCACTGGTTGAAATCAGTGGCGTTTATTCTGGATTTACACCAGTGTCATTCAGAGCAGAGTTTGACCTGCATACTTTACTAGTCTTTTTAAACAAAATTATAACAAACAACTATATTAGCTTCTTTCTACATATTCTGGGGGAAAATACTCCTGGAAATATTAGGGCTTCATGCTTCCAATCCATTTCTCCTGCAAAACTTGCCTGAGCTTCAATGGGATTCTTGCTTGAGCAAGGATTGAAGGTGCTGGGCGTGTTAATCCAGATGCGAGCTGAAGAGTACAGTCACGAGACATAATCTGGTGAGACTGGACAGTGACATTTAGTGCCAGATTCTCAGCTGGTGTTAAACAGCATCACTCATGGCACATACACCTGAGGATTTGGCCCTGAGGGTCCGATTGTGGGCAGTGCTGAGCACACAAAACTGATCACAAAGTCTGTTCTGTTTAGTCCTTTGAATAACAACGGTCTCACTGAATTATGTTTTGTAACTGTACTCTTCAGCTCTTACCTGGATTACTTTCCAGGTGCCAATGCTAAATCATATATCTGGCAGCAATGGGGACCGCCCCTGCTTTCTTAATGAAGACAGGTATCCCATTAAACTCAGCAGGGCCTAGTGCTCATTTACATTAAGGTCCCTTTACTCAGCCAAAGTGGTAAAATGGGCTTTAATGTAAATGAGAACCAGGCCCCATGGGAGCTTTGCCTTTATAAAGGATATGCAGGTTCAAGGTCTAGGTTTTATGTCGCTCTTTTTGCCTAAGAATAGCAGAGCATGCTGGCCTAATTCTTCTTCTGTTCCAATATCAGGGATCCTTTTTGTAGTGATTTTCCCATCTTTTCCTCATTTTAACAACCATTTTTCAGGGATTACTCACCGCTGGTCACACTTTGAAAACATTTTACTGTTTAGCTGGTTTTTGACCTCCAAGTCTTTATTTTTAATACTTTTTTTTTTTTTGTATGTAACAAAACAAAACCAGGTTAAGTATAGGTGTGATGCTGTCTTTTCTTTTTTTTTTAACAACAAAAATGCATTTTTAATTTAAGAGAAATGAGGAAACAGGTTGTATTGTGACAGGCTAATTCAGTTGAGTTAATTTTAAAACCGTGACTTATCGATGTATTTGATTTCTTGTCTCTTTGAATTCATATTTGGTGACAAGGCCTCCAGTGGAGGCATCCTTGTGAATCACACTTGAAGATTTCTTTGTTGACTTGTGACTGTGGCTACTTGAAATGAAGTTTTATCTGGGGTTGATTGACGAATGGTAGATTTTACAGTGTCTCAAGGCAATAGGATTAATGTGTATTAAACTGTAGATATTATTAGTACAGTAAATTTATGCTGATAATTTTATTTTGTATAATTTCCCCCCTCTTTTTTGTTTGTATTTTTTCCTTACACTTTTTTTCTCCAGTGTTTCAGTAAATTTATTTTTTAGGATGCCTAAAAATTGCAAGTATGGGTCCTTTTTTTTTATTTGTATTTTAAGTTACACACAACCAGCTGGTTTGTGAAATGTATTATTCCTGATATCTTTAAAATATTGTGGGTGTTTTAATAAATTTTATATTTATTTTTTGCACTCAAATTCAGTGTTTTTTTTCCTCTCCCCCACCAAACTTAGTGAAGATGACGCTGTTTTTTATTTGATGATGACTTGGAAAGATCACACAACTGGACTTTAAAGGTCACACGGACCATAGACTATTAGTCTGAGGTCTTCGAAGAAGCCTAAGGGAAAAAGTTGTCTGACTCTCACTGAATTTCAATGAGACTAAGCCCTGGTCTACACTGGGGGAGGGGGGGAATCGATCTAAGTTACCCCACATACTTAGATCGACTTACCATACTGTCTTCACCACAGTGAGTTGACTGCGGCCGCTTCCCCGTCAACTCTGCCTGTGTCTCTCACAGTGCTGGAGTACAGGAGTCAATGGGAGAGTGCTTGGGGGTCCATTTATCGCGTCTAGGCTAGATGCAATAAATCAATTCCCTCTGGATCGATCGCTGCCTGCCAATCCGGCAGGTAGTGTGGACATACCCTTGGGCACTGGGCCCAGATCCTCAACTTCTGAGGAACTGGGTTGTCATTCCTTAGGATCCCTGGAAAATCTCCATCTTAAACCATCCTAAGAAATCTAGAGCCGGATTATCAGCAGCTGTAAATCAGCATAGTGCCACTTGGATAGAAATACGCTGATTTTTCACCAGCTGGGGATTCAGCCTCTGACTTTTAAACCTTCTAGGTCAAAATTGGGTGCCTAGAATTAGGCACCTAAATCCGCATTTGTATCCAGTGGGAGGTGCGTGTGCTTTGAAAATCAGGTCACAAAGGGCAAGAGTGAGCCAATCTTATTCATGGTGACAAGTATCTTACTCTGTGAGAAATCCATTTCAAATCAGTGAGACGACCTGCATAGTAAGTCACTACTCAATGTGACAGAATCCAGCTCTTCATTCAGTACCACACCCAGGTAAGAAAATTTTGCCCCTACAGCTTAACATCTTTGGTTATAAATATTATTAGAGCAAGTAAAGAATACATAGATTAACACAGGATGGTTAAAATGGACCCACTCAAAAAGGATGAAATTCAGGCCTTGTGCAGAAATCCTGCACAAGGCCTGTCACAGTTACATTCCATTTAAACCCTATTTTGAGGGCATAAAAAGGAACAAAATGGTACATCAGCTTTGTGCTGGCCTGTGCACAGAAGTGAACTTCACACAGTGCACACAGGTCCTGCAGGAGTACCGTGTCCTATTCTTGGTGCTACACAGGTCCTGAGTCTTCCACCTTTACTCAAACAGGTACTTTAAAGTAACATCTTCTTTCTCTAATTTTGGAGATCATACATGTAAACATCCAGCCCACATTAATGAAAGAAAAAAGATCCTGTAGCGCTTAAAAAAAAATAAATAAATAAATTTAAGGCTGGTATATTTAAAGGAGCAGAAGGGAGATAGATGTCCAGCTCCCAGTGAAGTGAAAATACCAGCCAACAATTTCTTTGTGTAATCAGAAACCAAAAAGGCCAGGAGCGGGGAAACCCCACGGAAACTGCACAAAGAAGTGAAATCTGTTTTAAATATCAAGGTTCAAAACCAAACTACTAGAGGAAAAGTTATGATTTGTATATAGAATTGGATTCCCCAACAGCTGCTTTCTCTTGAGGCCAGGACACTTACAGAATACAGAGCTACAGGATGTTTAGAAAGCAAGGGTGAAATCCTGGTCACCTTGAAGTCAATGGGAAAACACCCATTAACTACAATGGAACCAGGATTTCACCTCAGGATTGGTGTTGTCTCTTACATTTATTCACTTGTCGGGAAAGAGAATAACCCAAGCAGAAAAGAAGAGGGACAGAAAAATGCAGTGAACTGCTTCTAGCTGTGCCACTAGCAGGTATAATCAGCATAACTCCATTGATTCACTCTGATTTACATCAGCTGAGGATCTGACTCAGTCATAGGAAAAAAGGTGCATCCCCAAAATGCATCAGCAGAGGAAACGAGAAACATTTGAACAGAGCAGCATGAAGTTAAGATTCTGATGATGATCAAAGCCCAACCTTTTTAGTAATGAGTGGTTGTTTTGGATCATAGCAGCAATGGGAAATGCCTCTTATTAATGTATGGATTTCTTATGCCTGTAAGGGTAGGATAAAGACTACAGATAAGGCTCTTACATTATCTGATTTTAAACTGACACTATTCTTGATCTTAAGGCCAAGAGGTATCTTTCTTGCAAACTGTATTCTCAAATGCTCTACAGTTAAATAATACAGTTACAAAGTTAAGGCCTAATTGTATAATTCCCAATCTTGGGTGAAATTCATCCCTGTACAGGGGGCCAATACAAGACCTATATACTACTTAAATCCCCAAAATAGGGCTTATGTGGGACTTAAGTGGTACAGACTTTGTGAGAAAGATCCTCTGCACAGGAACAAATTTCACCTTTAATGTTTGCAGATTTGGGCCCATTAATAAAAACAACAGAAGAGATACATTAAGATGTATAGAAAAGGATCTTGAATTAAATTTGAAGAAAGTGAAAGCCAATGAGCAGAGACATCTAAGAAAGAAAACAGCGACAGTGCCATTGCTACTTGATATGATGTCTCATTCTAAACCAGTGTGTTCTAAAAATGTAATTGGAAATTGGACAACAGATTGCTGAAAGGCAGAAAAGCCCTGTTCAGAAGAAAAGTGGTAAGGACTTTGGATGAGATGCAAACACAGTGATAAAGAGGCACTTACAACAACGCTGGTGGTCTATGAAAGGCCAGTAAAACTATCTGAGTAATTTGTTAATTTTAAGTAAAGGGCAAATACAGGAAGAGGTGCTGAATCAACTAAATAAAACAAGGAAAAGCCATTAAATGGATAAGACCTTGTAAGGCCTTCCAAGCACTCTAGCCTCTAGAGAACAAATGCGGGAAGAAGGTCAGGTTCTGGTGTAACCTTTAAAGTTAAAGGGTAAGGAGGATGGTCTGTTGATTACGATATCGTAGTGGGAGTTAGGAAATTTGGCTATGATGGGTGCCATTAAAAACCATAGCGAGAGACTGAAAACCTCAGTGCCCTTTCTGGCTCTGCCTTGGACTTGCTAGTTCTATGCCTCAGTTTCCCCATCTGATAAGTAGTGCTGATAAGACTGGTACGTTAGGGAGAGCACCTCCATTTCAAAGAAATAAAGAAGCTTGCAGGCCAGATCCTCAGCTGGTGTAAATCAGCTTAGCTGCATTTTGTTGTCTTTTCAGCTTGGAAAGAACAGTTTGGGCACTACCGGAAATAAAAAAGAACAGTTTTTATTGGTTTTGCTTCAACAAAGAATATCGTGTATCCTGCATGGATTCCTTTGAAGTGACACAGCTCTGATAAAACAGTAACCATACATAGATAACAGAATGCTAGTTCCTTAGTGTCCATGCTACTGTACTATACTATGGAGCAGGAGCAGCATGAGTAGTGGAGCAGGGGGCAAGAGCCTAATTCTTCACTGTGGCAGACTACTTTAATGTTCATGGGAGCAGAGGACGCCAAACAGCTCTGACAATCAGACCACTTCTGGTTAGATGTCTAAATGTGGATTTAGGAGCCTAACTTTAGGCAGCTATGTTTGAAAATTTTAGCGTAAGTCATTAATTCTCACACCCTCAGGTAGGTGATATTAGCTCCCTTTTTTACAGAACAGGAAACGTATACAGAACAGTAGAGATTTGCCCAAGGCTATCTAGAGAATCACTGACAGAGTCAGGCATAAAACCAGGAATTCCTAGTTCCCAATGCCATGCATAGTCCAGAGAGCGGGTGCTACACAGGTTTGCTTCTTGTATAAATGCAAATAGCAGTCATAACATCCATTGTTCTTTTGTAATGTAAACTGAGATGGGAGTATATCAACAAAGAAACTAGCAGTGACATGACAGGTATGTTACTCTGCTAATTATACACTATACAAATTGTATTATCCCAAATATCATTCTGGGGCCAATTAACACAAGTGTTGTATGTAAGACACATGAGGTAATTGTCCCGCTCTACTCAGGGCTTGTGAGGCCTAAGCAGGAGTACCGTGTCCTATTCTTGGTGCTACACTTTAGGAAAGTTGTGGAGAAATTGGGAAGAGTCTAGAGGAGGGCAACAAAAATGATTAAAGGTTTAGAAAAGCTGATCTGTGAGGAAAGGTTTAAAAAACTGGGCATGTTTAGTTTTGAGAAGAGACTTGAGGGAACGTGATAACAGTTTTGAAATATGTTAAAGGCTGTTATAACGAGGGTGGGATCAGTTGTTCTCCATGTCCACTGAAGGTAGGGCAGAAAGTAATGGGCTTAATCTGCTGCAAGGGAAATTTAGGTGAGCTATTAGGAAAAAACTTTCTACCTCTAAGGGTGGTTAAGCTCCAGAACAGGCTTCCAAGGGAGGTTGTGGAATCCCCGTCATTGGAGGTTTTCAAGAGCAAGATGGACAAACACCTGTCAGGCTGGTCTAGGTTTAATTGATCCTGCCTCAGCGCACACAGACTCTTGAAGTCCCTTTCAGCCCTACATGTCTATGATTCTATAAACAAGCCTGATTAGGGTGACCAGATGTCCCAATTTTATAGGGACAGTCCCAATTTTGGGGTCTTTTTCTTATATAGGCTCCTATTACCCTCCACTCCCATCCTGATTTTTCACATTTGCTGTCTGGTCACCCTAAGCCCAATCCATTACACAGAAATCTCAGCCTTATATCCTCTGCTGTGCCTAGCTAGAATGCTAACTAATGCTAACGTTGCTGATGCATACATCATACAGGATTCACTGAAATGGTTAATTATTTTATGTTTACCGTACAAAGTGTTTGAACTCCTACAGTCCCTGTCTAGTCCCACAATTTAGTCCACACATAATTTTAGAACTAGTTTTATCTTGGCTGTAAGGAGCTTTGTCCATACAGAAAAAATAAAATAGGGCATAGTCATAATGTCCTCACAAGGGAAGTGATATAAGGTGCTCTGATCAATTTCTCATATGTGGGATGTAATTATTATTCCATTTATTTATCAACTTATGCTCAGAAGACGGGTAGCTAGTGATTGAAAATAAAGAGCCAGAAGTAAAATCACTGGACCAGATTGTTAGCTCAGTTCCACCAATGTAAACCCACAATATTACCACTCAATTCAGTAGGCTTATCTGGGTGGAGCTGAGATCAGAATCTGGCCTATTACTGCCATTAATGTGGGCTGAACACTAAATGGTTCTTGAAAGGCAAACCTAGTCTATCAAACAGATTCAATAATGCAGTGGTTCCCAATGTGGTGCCCGCAGGCACAATGGCGCCCATGGGGGCATCTTAATGTACCCGCGTCCTGGCCCCCGGGAGAGCACCCGCCGAAATGCTGCCGAATTTCAGCCGAATTTCGGCGGCGGCGCCTTTCAATGACGACGCTTGCCATCGACGAGTGACATCATCGAGAGGTGACAGCAAGCGGTGTCATCGAGAGGCGTCGCCACCAAAATGCCACCGAAATTCGGCGGCAATTCGGCGGGCGCTCCACCGCCGCAGTGGTCCTTCAGCTGGCGCCCGTTGGCCGAAAAGGTTGGGGACCACTGCAATAATGTTTAGCCCATACATTAACATTTTTGTTTCAGATGTAGATTTCAAAGCACTTTAAAGACTTGCACATTTATTTATATAGCTTGAGGCAGTGTGGTCCAGTGGCTAGGCCACCAGAATGGGAGGCAAGATACATGTTTTCTATTCCTGGCTCTGCTAATGACTCACTAGGTAAATCAGTGGTTCTCAAACTTTTCTTTTTTCCACAGACCACTTGAAAATTGGTGAGGGTCTCAGTGGACCCTTTAATGATCTTTCCAAATGTTGTTTGTACCATTAGCTAATAATTGTAAAGCATTTTGATGAAAAGCACTATATAAAAAAAACCCTTAATAATAATAGACTTTTTTTTGTTATGCAAATAAAAGCACACAACTCATATTTTAATATCAGTAGTTTTAAATTTCTAATGTGATGGCTGTGCCCCTCTCCCCTGCCATAGCAGCCCCCGAGCTGGGGCTGGGGAGGAGTGAGGTCTCTCCCCACCACAGCAGCCACAGACCTGGGTCTGGGAAGGAATGGAGTCTCTCCCTCTCTCCCACACGGCAGCAGTCCCTGAGCTGAGGCTGGGAAGGAGGGGGGTCTCTTCCTGGCAGCCGCAGCCCTGGAGCTGGGGAAGTCGCCTCTTCCTCTGGCTGCCGCAGCCCTGCACATCCCTAATTACCCCCACCCCCTCTTCTCACCTCACTGCCCCCCCTCCCACCAATTCCCTATTGTCCCCAAGGCCACTACCTCACCTTACATGTGCATCTTCTCCAGGGTCCAGGCACCTAATTAGTGTAGCCACGCCTGATTAGGTGGGTGGCCCTTCGTTCTCTTGTGTGGCGCCACCTTGGTGCACACCTTAGAAGGAACCCCATAGGGGTGGGAGGCTCTGGGAGGAGGGTTTGGGGGAGCAGCCCCATGGGGTGGGAGGATGGTTAAAGCAAACTATCTGTGGACCACCTGAGTGGAGCTCGTGGACCACCACAGTTTGAGAACCTCTGAGGTAAATCACTTAGATCCAAATTATTTTAGTTTTTTTTTTCTATCACACCCACCACTGTAATTTCTAAACTACTTTCCATGTAAATTAGAAAGGCATGATGAACTGCCAGGAGTCTCCAAAGAGCCTTATTTAAACCATATTAAAGGGCTCACTCAGAAAGCACCCCTCTAGCACTGGGAGCTGTTTAACACCAGGCCAGTCCTAATGTGCAGGATTTCTTTCTGGACTGTTGCTAGCAGCAAATACTCCCACTAAATAATAAGCTCTTCAGGCAAAGGAGTATGTCTTAATTGGTGTTTTCAGCTTGTAGATTCAGGGTGTTATATACATTATTTCTAATAACAATACTAGCTTTTGAATGTTGACAGTTGTGTGTCTACAAGGGTCGGGCACATGCATAGTCTATGGCCTAGCCATCCATTTGCTGGGAGCCTGTCTGCTGGGACCTTTCACAGGCTAGGAGCTAAGGAGCTGTCTCCCAACAGTTATGGTAAGTTCCTCCTCTTACCTGCTGCTGTTTGTGGCATTTAGCTAGGGTTACCCAGTCCCAAATTTTGTGGTAGCATCTCACATTTATAAAGGTGAACCCAGGTCCTGAAACAGGTCAAGGGATCATGTTACTGCTGCTATGCCTAGGGGGGATGCGGGTGGGGTGGGGGGAGTAGCCCCATGGGTGGGGATGGTTGGAGGCAAGGGGGGATGGGAGAAGCAGCCCCATGGGGGGAGTAGGCTCGCAGGGGGGTGGCGCTGGTGGAGGGTGTTGGGGGGAAGCAGCCCCATGGGGTGGGAGGCTCGGGGGGAAGCAGTCCCATGGGGGGGGCAAGTCCCATGGGGGGGATGGATTAGGAGGCAATGGGGGCGGGAGCGGCCTTCCGTGGGGGGAGGGTTGGAGGCGATGGGGGAGCATGTGGCATGGGGAGATGTTTGGAGGCGAGGGGGAGGCTGGCCACCATGGTGAGGATGATTTGGAGGGCGATGGTGGGAGGCTGTGCCCGTGGGGGATCGGGGGATGGTTGGATGGCGACTGGGGGAGATGCAGGCCCATGGGAGTGAAGGTTTGGATGGGCTGATGTGGTTTGTAGGAGCAGGCGCCAGCGGGGGGGATGGCTGGAGGTTGCGTATTTGGTGGTGGAGCGGACCCGGCGGGGGGGATGTGTATTGAGGACGATTGTGTGGGGAAGCGGCCCCCGGGGGGGGGGATGTGCGGCCCATGGGGAGGATGATTGGAGGCGATGGGGGGAGCGGCCCCGTGGGGGGGGTGGTTGGAGGCGATGGGGGGAGCAGCCCCGGGGAGCGGTGGCGGCGTTGGGGGAGGAGCGTGGCGGGGCCGCCGTGGCGCCAGGGGGCGCTGGGCCGCGCTCGATCCGGAGCTCTCGGACCCTCCCTGTGGCTGGGCCCGGGCGGAGAGGACATGGCCGCCGCCGTCAGCGCCGGCATCCTGGGCCTGGGCCGCGGGCGCAGGGTGAGGGGCCCGGGGCCGTGGCAGGACCCCCGCGTTGGGAGGGGCGCGGCATTGCACAGTCCACGTATTAAGCCATGTGGGGTGTCGGGGCTCTGCCCCTGTGTTGTTGCCCCTCCGCCCCGCGTGTGGCTCTGCTGCTGACCCCCGTCGGGGCTATGGGAGCGGTGACTCCTCCGGTCTCACAGGGCCTCGCCCTGCCGGGCCTCCAGCGCAAACCCAGTCCTGCCCCTCCCCACCTGCCCGCAGTTTTCTGTGTAACGATCTTGTCCCTTGTCTGTGTTTCTTCTTCCCGCTAGATCCTCCTCCTGCGCCACACGCGGAGAACCTTCGCTTCGCAGACTGATGGGGAAGCCAGGGTGGTGCAGGTCCTCAAAGAAAAATTCCCTCGGGCTTCGGCCATCAAAGTAGTGGATATATCAGGTAGGTAGAATCGTGCAGGCGGGATCTCTTCTGTGGTTTGGGAGGGATGCAAAGACATTTTTGTCCCCAAGGCCACTACCCCCAAGGCCATGGTCTGGTGCAGGCAACGTGTCCGCTTACCCGATGGCTTCCATGTAGGGACCAAAGAATCCTGTGGCACCTACAGACTAACAGACTGTATTGGAGCATGAGCTTTTGTGGGTGACTACATGCATCCGAAGAAGTGGGTATTCACCCACAAAAGCTCATGCTCCAATTCGTCTGTTAATCTATAAGGTGCCACAGGATTCTTTGCCGCTTTTACAGATCCAGACTAACATGGCTACCCTTCTGACATGTAGGGGCCATGAGTGTCCAGGTTCAAGCCTCAGCTGCAGGGTCTGATGTGCTTTTCTTCAGCATTGAGAACAGGGATTTTTGTTTTCTGGGGACTGTCTTATAAACTGCTATAAATCCTCCTCCTCTTTGAACCTATCCTCTCTAGGGAGTCTCCATCATAGTTTTATAATATAGGCCATGTCTACGCTGCCTTCTAAACATGACTGTCTTTGCCTCTGCTAAGTTTATCATCATTTAGTGTAGACACATTCAGAATTTATCAGAGTTGAAAAAATCCTTGCGCCCTTACCCCCTACTGCTAGCAACCCAGGTAAAAAATTGTGGCTGTTAACAGTTGATAAATAAGGTGACAAAATTGTTGCCCATGAGAACTTAAATATCATGGAATAATGGTCTCGTGGTTAGAGTACAGGGCTGCAAGACAGGAAATCTGAGTCCAATTCCCAGCTCTGTCACAGCCCCATTTTGTGTCCATGTCATTTCTGTCTCAGACTGTCTGTGCTGCTGCTGGAAGGTGTGATTCCCAAACTGGATAGACAGACTTGTCCTAGTTCTGCTTGAACTAGCATGGTAAAAATAGCAGTGTGGGCGTTGTGGCATGGGCAGCTGCTCAGGCTAGCCACTCGAGCTCAGACCCAGATGGTCAGGCAGGCTTGGCCCTCAGGTGGCCAGCTCAGCCACCACCCATCCACACTACCCATCAAAATGCTTTCCTCTAGAGCTTGGAAAGAAACCCAAGATTCCTGAGTTTCACCATTCCTTTGCTGTCAGTAACGTGAAGCCCACTGGCAAACTAATGCTGGTCCATGTAGAGGATGACAACCTGCTATTGCTATCAATTACTCTTGTTAGCTCAGGTCGCAGAGGTCTGTGTGGTGGAGCTAAAGGTTCAAACCATATGGCTGTAAATCTGATGGAATGTCTGTGTTTCTTTTTTTCAATTTGCTTTTTCAAAAACCAAGAAAAATTCAGCCTCAGTGTATGTAAATGCCAGAGTTAAGGTTGCCTGTGAAACTTTGATTCAGCTTCCTTGTGTGACCGTAGTTTTTTTTTTCCCCCCAGGACCCCTCTCTCATTTAGTGCACAGGCTGGACATGCCCTGGCAATGAACCAGGGTTATGTAGAAAAGGAAGCTATTGTCTATAGGATCTCTGCCTCAAATATTGCAGAATTTGGAAGGTGTGTAGGGAACAAGGTAGGGGATTGCAGGAAGAGAAAGGAGGTCTCATGGCAGTTGAATGCTGCCCTGGAATTTGCCTCTGCCACAGATGCTGGGCAAGTCACTTAAACAACTTCTCAGAGGCGGTCACGAATGGTGTGTTCTTTGATGCCCTACTTGAGATATTGTGGTCCAATTTTCAGATGTGTTAAGCACTCACAGCTGCAATTGAAGTCAATGGGAGCTGTGCTTAGAACATACATGATGCTGTGTAATGCTAAATACTCTCAAAAAGCCGGTCCTAAACATCTCAATTTGCATACCCAAATTAATGGATACTTTTGACCTTTAATCTCTCTGTGCTTCAGTTCCACTTCTTTAAAAGAAAACTCCCTCATCTCTCAAGGGTGTTGAGAAAACAAATTCATTAGTGTTTGTGTGGGTTTGAGTAGTGTGCAGTAAATAAGGCCAATGGCCACACACTGAATTATAAAGATAACAAAATATATTGAATAGTAAAGTAAGCTTCTCACACAGTGAGCATTGCCCATTCTAAGCACTGAGACATGGGTTTTGTGGGCGGAAAAAATAGAATGTGAACCCGTAATTAAAGACTGTATCACAATGTATATGCACAGAGTGGGTGAATTCAGGTTCCAGAGGCAGTCTTCAGTCTGGTATTTCCCAACTTTGCAACCTTAATATTCTTTTAACGTAGTTTGCGTGTGTGTAACATTGCCTAGTCCAGTGATTCTCAACCTTTTCCATATTCAGACTCCACCCTAGGACTTCCCTCCCATCTAGCTAGGACTTCCCTTTGGTTTAGCAATAAGGGAGGTGAAATTGATCAGCCTGACTTAATTGTATAAGCTTAAATACTTATCACAATTTATGGGGTTTGTTTTAAGAAAGACTTCACAGCTTTCAAACATGCAGCATATGGTAGTAATTTGGACAAGAAAATCTGTTTAAATGACTTTTCCTGCCAATGCCCCTTAAACTATAATCACTCTGTATACTGCATACAATTGTAATGACTAAGACACTGATATAATCAATGTAATTTTGTTTTAAAGGAGGTTGTGGAGCAATGTATGAAATTCATATAGAATCTGAAGAATTTAAAGAAAAGAGAACTGTCCAGCAACATCAAATGGTTAATCAGGTAACTAGAGTTGTGGGATCTAGAAGGGCAATCATATTCCTTTGTTATAACCAGTGGTGCATTAATTCCACCCTTTGGAGTGTGGGAACTTTCCTACAAAAACTAAATATGTGAGGAGATTATTTCAAGGTATGTCCAGGACGATTTGCCATTACCTGGCCAAAACCACTGCCAAAGGTGTTCTCCTAGGTATAGCTAACAGTTTCAGGGCTTGGTACAACAGGGTGTGGAGACCCCACAACCCAATTAATTTCAATGTGAGTAGAGCAGATTTAGGAGCTCAAGGATTAGGTGCTGAATACTGACCTTCACACACCATCAATAACACAGATTTCTGAGGGTTATCCTGTGTGTGGATCAAGCATAGAAAAGCTAGAGGAGATAAAGACCTGTTGGATCATCTAACCCATCCCCTTACTACTGAAGGATTCTTCCCTATGGGATTGTCTCCAGTCTAGTTCAAAATGACCCAAGTGATGTGGCTTTCAGTACTTCCCTTGGGATGAGAAGGGCATTACACACAATCTCATATCAGGAAAAGCGTCCTGACAGTTTCCCTGTCTTAAGTTGGTCCCAGTTTTATCCCCTTTTACCTCCCAAATGGTTCTGTATTGCAAGGGGTCTTATACACTGCTATAGTCTTCTTGCATGATTATCAGGGAGAAGGCAGCTGGCACCCTAGCCAAACTAACAGATGGCTAGTGGTAAAGTAAGAAGTTGGGGCTAGGGAGGATGTGGACCTTAAAAATACCACCCCTGCCCCCCTCCTGATTTGTCCCATTACAAAACGTAATGTCTCAAAGTCTAAATGTTCATTAATAATTATAGCACCCAATTATGTGATAAGGACTCTATACATAGGATTGTTCTTTGTCCTGAAAAACTTACAACTGATTGTAAGCTGCTGAATATACTGAATTCCAAAAACTTAAATTGTAGACTTGTGTGGTATATGCGGAAAGATTTTAACGGATATAACCTTAGACTTGGATTGGATGTGTTCCACTCGCATTAGCCTAGGTTGATTGGAAAGAACATTCCTAGAACCATGTCCTTTACTCTGAGAGTTGCCCTGAGTTTTCTTACAAAGGTATTTAGACCAGTGGTCCCCAAACTCTTTACCTCGTACCCCCTTTTACCCCAACTATGCCCCACCCCACCAGAGTGGGGACACTGATAGGAGTAAGGGAGCCAAGGAGGGGGGCTGAGGCTGGTGGCTGAGGCCAGGAGCGGAGCTGGGCGGCCTGGGCCTGGGCCTGGGCCTGGGCCTGGACCCGTGCCCCAGCTGCATCCCCCAGAATGTTCCTCCGATTTAGACTGACCTAATAGCACTTTAAAGAGGCATGGGAACTGGAAGTCTATAAGCATAGTTTCATGTTATCCAGAATTCTGTTGAAAAGAAAGAGGTAATTATTCTTTATAAAATTTCTAGTTGATGCATGTACTTCCTACAACTCTAATTTCTTTAACTTGAAGCAATTTCTTCAAAGTAACTCAGTTTCTGAAATCTTACTGTAGTGAATTAGTGCCATTTCTTGTGAACTCTTGTCTGGCATGAGGGCTAGGACCACTAGACAGACTAAACAAACACCACAAACCTGGGTTTTAGCTGAAGTGATAACCTGACAGTGAAAGGTTCTTCTGCCATTATCAATCCCCCTTTTCTGGAATAGGGAGCAATGCAAAATAGTTGGAGGCTCCACATCTAATTGGCTAATTTATGGAGACCAAGCAAACTGGGTTAATTACAGCATGTGGTTGAGTTTTTGTGACATTCTTTAAGAGGAATTGCAACCAATTCACAACGTACTGGAGTATTCTAGGAGCCTGAGATTTTTCCCCTATCCCCTTTAAGGAATAAAAATAAACTGGCTACATCAAGGAAGTATTCATTTTAATCATGCTCTTAATTTGTCCCGTTTGGTTTCAAGTGAGGAAGTCTCTCTCCTCCTGCCCAGTACCAAGTAACAGACCAGGGTCAAAAATTAGTGCTTGCATAAAGAACAACTGCTGGTCCACCGTTATCTTTATAATAGTATCGTGGGTCATCTTCCTCTATCACAGACATCTGTTCTGTTGTGCTCAGTTGCTTTTGTGTTGTTTTGTTCAAAGACTGGTTTAATTTCTTATTTTAGGCACTAAGTGAAGAAATTAAAGCAATGCATGGACTACGGATATTCACATCTATTCCAAAGCACTGAAGATGAACCAGGCAGCATTGTTAGAAACCTGTGTGGAGATAGGACACCTATGGGCATGAGACAAAACAGGAAGTTTGTATTATGGACTTGTTTATCTTTAAATCAGTATTTAAAGTTGTTAAAACAAAGACAGTAAGTATTTCAGAAGCTATTTAAAGAGAGATCCTATTTAATTTTAACTTGTAGATTGATTTCTTATCCTTTCACGAAGTACCTGATGCCAGATCTTAGTTGGTTACTTTATCAAAAAACTAATCACTGTAAGTCAAGGATGGAACTGGAATGCCATGGTTTGTGGAGCATGTTGCAGAGGGTAGTATTGGCTTCCAAAGTATCTTTCAGTACTAACGTCTAGTGGAAAAGGACCACAGCAGTGATGATTCTACAAAAGAGATCATGAACCAAATAAACCAAAATAATAATGTATGTTTGTGCTATGTGCTTGACTCATGTTCTGTTTTAGCTCAGAGGAAAACAGGGCAGTGGGGAAACTGCAGCTTACAAAGAAATTACTTCAGAGGCTGTAGAGTCCCCTATTCAATGTGCCTTCTCAGTCAGTCATCTTACTTCAAACATGGCTTTGTAAGAGAAGCTTGCAGGATAATCCTGAGTTGTCTGGCACAGCTACTGAATATGAAATTAAGACTGTTTCTTTTTAAATGAAAGGCTTTGTTACATTACTTCAGTGTGATGTCCTTGAAAGGATAATGTGCTTAGGTTTCCTGTTGGGCAAAACTCAAGGCATAATGCTCTGAGTCTGAATTATGAGGATCACCTTTCCTTCATGGCATGTGTGAAAGTGCTTGTTTTGCTCAAACTCCTGTGAAGTGTCAATGTTTGTCTTTGATAAGGATTGGCTATTCAACTTTTAGTTGGGCATGTCTGTGCCTTAAGTTCAAGCTTTCTCATGGCAGATTTAGTTGTACCTCAGCCAGTTAATAGCTATTCAGATAAGTTATATTAAAGTTTTATTGCATAATAAGTAATTATTCATATTTTGTGGCGGGGGGGGGCAATGACTTTTCTGGTAAGCATATTAGTCAGTGACTGAAATGCTTGGTAAGCATGCAGGAATAGTAACTGGAATTAGGTAAGCCAAATCCTAGTACTGTGATGCTGTTTGTTTGTTTTTTTTAATTAACAATCCATATGGTAAGTAGAACACTGACTAGAGGAGCACTAAAGTACCCCTGCTCAGCTGCATTTTAGAAGGCTGGAGTCCAGCTTCTTCCTCTGCTACGGCCACCTGTTATCAGGTAGGGATGTAGAGGTGCAAAGTATTGCATGTACTGAAGGATTTTCCTTAGTGTTTGTGTTGCAAGTGCTGCAAGACATGCTGCTGGTTTAGTGGACATTAAATGGCAAGAGATCTTAATTATACCTTAACTACCAAGACCAAGATATTGCACTAGAACCTCTCTACTTAACTGATAACATGTTTGCAGGTGAGTGCTTCTTGATTCATGAAACAAACATGACTAGATACATAATGTGTCTTGGGAGTATAAATTCTGAAATGCATAAGATGCCTATTGTTTTAAGTAGCTATTCTAACATCTAATAATTTTAATCATCATACACACTAACTTTCTGTACTGCTTTAGGCTGGGAGTGGTATAGCCGTGCTGGCCCAGTAAAATCTTTTTACTGGACCAACTTCTGTTAAAAATATTACCTCACTCAGCTTTTTTCTAATGAAATTTTAGGGCCTACCTCAATGATTACTGCTGTGAAGGGTGCTGTCTCATAACGCTTCATGGAAGTAGTGGTTGAGGGAAGCTGTAGCTAATAGTGAGTAACATCTCATTAGTTACTGCCCTAAAGTTATTGATGCAAAGAACTTTTTTATAGAGGCTGGGAAGCTTTTTTTCTATGTAACTTTCCTCAGAACTCTGGTGCCCACATGTCTACTGTTGCAGTCATTACATTTTGTTTGAGGAGCCTGAGATAGGCCTAACTCAGCCACCTCATGCAACAATTTTGAAAAATATCCCATCAAAAACACTTCTGTTCAACAGTAGCAGAGGTTAAAAGCCTCTACAGTGATAAGCTGCTGCAGAAGAGCTGAACTAAGTTTATACAATGGAAAAAAGTTTTTCCACTGTAGTAAATACCAACTGAAGTACTTTGCACACCTGTGGCACATTTCCTGGGAGGCTAGACACTGCTTTAAAGGTATTACCAACCCCTCTATGATCACTTTACATATTTGGGAAAAAGAAAAGATTAAGTTGCCCAATCTCATGCAGGAAGCATAGGGTAAAGCCAGGAGTGGAAATCTGCTAAATCTTGTGCCTGTCCTTAAAATATGTTACTAGGAGCCAGAAGCAGACTGATAAGCCTGCTGTTAGCACAGTCCAAACAATTTAAGTTAAACTAGAGCAAATTGCCTGTAGATGGGGTCCTGGTTTTCCCACTCAGTGTTGCTGCAATCAGAGGGGGAGTTCATCATTCAGAAGAGAAGATAACTTCAGCTGTGTAAGTTTCTATAGCTGCAGGAATTTCCATTTCCTTAAAGGCATTTGCTTGTTACAGATCTTGAAAATTTTATCCTTTCCCTGAAAGTAACTTTTTTTTGGGGGGGAGGGGGGAGGAGAGAAGGCATGATCTGTTGTTTAAGGTGTTTCTGAAAAGATGCATCTCCTTTCTAGTAGTATGAAGAAGTGAGGCAACATAAATTATTAGTATGAAGTGTCCCATCAGCTTTCCAAAATGAACAGACATTGAATTCCCATTACCCTTCTCTGAACATTTAACTGTGGAGGTGACAACTGCAAACAGAGGACATCATTGGTACAGTATAAAGAAAGAGTAAGAAGCAATGGGCAAACACTATACAATGCTATCGCCACACTGCAGAGACTGACCATCATTTGTGCTTGTTATAACTGGTATAAGCCAGTAGGTTAAAATCTCCAGTGTTTTCACCTGTTTAAACCAGAAAATTATTTGAATACCACATGCTTTATTATTTCATTGAATGGAAGTTACAAAAGTAGATACAAAATATTTTGTAAAAAGTAACCAAAAAAAGCCCCAGGTAAGTAAAAACTTTATAATACTATTAATGTAAAAATACTATAAAATTTTCATATTAAATTCATTGTTAATTTATGCAAATAGTTTTTTTTTTGCCATGGAGTAACTGTTTAGTCAAGTTGAAGGAAACATGCAGGAAAACACACAAGGCACAGCAGCGGTATGGAGTTGTAGTTAAAGTTTGTCCCTAACACTGAAAGTAGCAAGAGGTCTAAATACTGTAACCAGTTTTGATTCACAGCACCACTCCCCTGCAATGCAAGTTAAGATGTATCAGTATTGTCTGAACAAACTTTTCTGCCTACTTGAAACAGCTGCATGAAAGAACTTTGCAACCCTAGTCCATCTTGAGGAAGTGTGTGTATTGATATAAATATAAAAAACTTCAAAACGTCAATCTAGTACAGGATTTCTCAAACACTGTCAATTCTTCCTTTAATGAATGGAACAGCCTACCTCTGTAAATGATTAATTTCCCTCCTGAATTCTTAAATTACAGTGCAATTCAGAAAAATATCTAGAATCTGAACAGAGAAACCCAGTAGTTTTGTCAGGAGTTAGTTGAAGCAGATCACTGGATAGTCAGCATTAATTGGATGCTTGCTGAGTTTCAAGTGAGATCCATCCACTAATCTGTCCCTCATCCCTGGCATGACAAGTGCCTGCCTTGGAAAAGCACAGAGATTTGAGCTAGGAACAAAATATAGCTTAAAGCTAACTAGAAAAGTTATTTTGTCTTAAAACAAATGAAGCCTTAACTACCTTTCTCAATGATCACAGCAACATTTCTTTATAATGGAAGAAAAGGTTGAGTAATCGTCTATACTGAAATCTATTCATTGCAAGAAAGCTCAGAACAAATACATAAGCACTTAAGATAAAACTAAATTATTGAAAAGCTGCATTTGTGCAAGGCCAGGGCAAAAGCTTGCTCATTACAGATACCAAGCAAAAACCACAAGTTTTATTCACAGTCCTATTATGAGGTTTTAAATATCAGCAACTTACATCAAAACATCTCAAGCAAACCCTAGAACAGTGTGGTTTTAAACTAAGGTTTATTTGTACAATTTTTGACAAATGTAAACTTAAGTAGCTACTATCTGTCCATTTTGGATTGCTGAAGCAGAATGATTTTAAAAAACAAACTTTTAGCCAGTTTTCCCTTTCATGTAAAGGCCAGATTCTGCAGTGTGCTGCATGCTGTCCATTCTCATTTACTCCAATCAATGCTCACTGGACCATAGGTAAACCCAGCCTGAATGTTTTTTGAATTTGACTGATTCTAAAAACAACAACAAAAGGGACTGGCAGATTAAAAAGTGAATTCCTTCAAAGCCATTTCAACCACTGTAGTCCAATCAGTCTTCTATAAAAACATTCCTGCCTTTGGACACAGCATCTGTCCTGATATTTCAGACCCCAGAATGAGTTGGAAAAAAGACTTTCAATTTTGTAAACTGAGTCAGTTTGAAATTACAGCCAAAGTGTATGAGAGACAATACAATTTTACTTTTGTCCCCTATCCCATGTCCACACTTCAAAGTTATTGACTACTGTACTTTTCAGAAGTTAATTATGATGTTCAAAGCAAGCACGAGTTTGTTCAGCATGTTTTGTTCTTAACAGTGCTTGGTCAATGCATTTGCAGTGTGATAGATAAATAACAGCTAAGCAAGAATACAAGTTGTGAAAAATACTTATAGAAAATAGTTTTGGCAATGTTTTACTTAATGGCATTGGCCTGTTCACTCAGGGACTCAAAGATAGGATGACAAACAAATCAGCTGAAATGTGGCAAAAATGGTTTCAGCTTGGGAACAGGCTATATATGTATTTTGCAGAGATAATTCAGTGGGTCACGGGAGTTACAAAGTTTGGATTTTAGACATTTGAGATTGAAAATAGTCATCTAGTAAAAAAGCTACATACTTTTGAAATCTCCCAGTATAAACTAGTTGCTTTGACATTTAGGGTGAACAGTGGTATAGGTAAGCAAAAGCCATATGGAAAGGAATCATCTCACACACTCTTCTATAGGGTTCCAGTAGGGGCCAGCCAAGGCAGAAGTGGCACAGGATCCATATTTATGCAGGATTTCAACCCCACAGATCCCTAGGCAGTCATGTGGGACTCTCCCTCAGTGCTCTCCTGGACCAGTAGGCAGAGTGCTGTCACTGCTTGCCCATTCAGGAGCTTCACAATCCCTGAGAGTGGGGAGAATTACACAGCATGGAGTGGATTTACTAGTGCTTTAAGCACCATTAATTTTACACATTTGAACTGCAGTTCACAGGTAATAGGCTTGAAAAGAGGGGGAGAAAAAAGTGGCTGTGTAGAAAGAGCAAAGGTGGTAAGGTGTGGCAGGGGGAATGGACCATCCCCAGGGTGCTGACTTTGCACAGCTCCAGCCCAGCTTTTTCTGGTGTTTCTCCCATGCACCATGTAGTAGGTTGGGCGGAAGAAGCATAGGAGACTGGATTATTTAAAAAGAAAAACACTGGCTGCCCCTTACACCAGGGAGGGAGATTAAAAGCCAAAGCTACCTGAAAAGAAATAGGTTTCAACACAACATTCCACCTATTATGGGTGGAACATGTCACCTATCCTAGCTAGGACCCCTTCGTTTCTGAATTGCAAAGTCTGCACTACAAGTTAACTTAGTTTCTAAGAGACTAGTATTTAATAATGTAAATCAATACTGTATTAAAACAAAATGACCTCCAAGCTCTTGAGACCTCTCAGCCACAGATCTCTCTCCTGGAATGACACATGCCACAAGTAACATCAAAACAAACAGGATGAAAAAACAACTCAGGATCAGGCCTTTAGAATAGAATGTTTTTTTAAGCAAAACACCGTTAATGATATTCATGATGTCTCATAGTCCAGCAAAGAAACTAGGTATCTGCAGCTCAGATTTTTCACAGTCTGATGGTGCTGGAGCAACTGTTAATTTGTCAAAATACAGTACTAACCCCATTAGATAATGGTGACACTTATTTAAAAAAAGAAACTTCTGCAGTTCACATTGGGGTACATGCAGATTGTTTCTCTTGTAATTAAGCTTCCACACTCATGCTTTTGTGCCAGTCTTAAGTTTTTCATCTGGGTTTTTTTTAGATGGGCTCTATTTTGCTTTATCTTAGTCTCTTTTGGATCATAACTTCATGTCCATGCAACTCATGGCTAGTCTACTATTTTACTTAAGGCTCTAAGGCAAATTCAAAGTGCATCTCTATACAAACTTAAAACAAACTACTCTAAAATAAAATAAAAGCATTCATAAGGAATACACCAGTAGTTTTTCCTCCTATGTCTGATCCAGCATTTTTTAAAAAAAGGTTTTGAAAACCATACAATGGGTTTAAGTGAATTAAGTTACCTTTTTCCTTTTTTTAAAAACCACAGACACATATGAATTTGAAACAGCACACACAAACAAAAATCCACAGGGCACACACATACATAATGTGTGCGCAATTCAAAGTCATAACCAACTGAATACCAGATTGTTTTTTAAATTGCTTTGGTTGCTGAAGCTACATATATCAACCTATACCTATTAACAGCCTAGTTCTATGAGATAAAAATGCATTGTGTTTTAAGCGTAAATTGCATCCATCATAAAATTTGCAAAAATAGTTCTATTTCCTACCTAGAAAACAGTGGAATATCAAAGTTCATAAGGTAATGCACTTATCAGAAGTATTCAACAATTTTTATACTAGCAAACATAGCTTTAAAATGGAACTTTGTTGAGCAACTAAACACTGGATGGAATAAAACCCAACCAAAATATCTGCATTTGCAATTTTGCAAACAATTTCTAGCCAAATATAGTATCTACAGAATTCTTACCATCCGTTGTTTCATGTCAGATAAATTACAACAGCCACGTTTTTGGAAGTGTTTGAAAAATTAAGTGTTATGTGGCCAAATTTTTCCACAAATGTCCTGTAAGTGTTATGCATCCAAACTCCTGAAGGTGCACTTAAACAGTAAGTAAACATCTCCCCTATCCATGCATACAAATTTAGGGGGTTGTGCACAAAACCTCCTATGCCCAAAACTGCAAGCTGAGTTGAGGTCTCAAAGTACTTATCCATCCAGTTTCTAGAGCAGAAAGTTCATTCTGGAACTGCTAATGCAAACTATAATGATGTAGTTCTGCATAGAAAATTATGCAAAATTTCACTAATTTATATAGATTGACAAAATATGGTTCAGTTAGAAAATCATGACATTGCAGGGATTAATGCAATCATGAACCCCACCTTTCCAAGTAAAAGATCTGATAAAGTAGCTCTTAGAATTCATAGCTACTTTGCTCTGAAGACACTTTTGCTGAATTGCAGACCTTGGATTTTACAGGAAATTTGACTTGGTACCTCTTTGCAATGAAGCCCCCCGCATCAGCTACTAAGATGGAAGAAGGGCAGCAACTGTGCTAGACTGGAAACCATCTGTTTTAGATCCACTAGCTGTGGTACCTGGTTTCTCAGGGTTTGTGCCACTAAAGACAAAGTGGTAAAGAAATAGCTGCAGCTGGTATATGAAGCAAGAAAGAGTAACCATGTTTGAAAGCAGAAAGAATTCTTCCAGGGAAAATTTATCTGTCTTTGGATCCTAGCTTTTCAATTAGTTCCTGAAGAGGAGCCAACTCACGCCTGTCAATCAAGTTGAACTCCTGCAGGGGGAAGAGAGAAACACAAAAAAGGATCAATTTAAATAAAAATTGCAGTAGACAGAATAAGTGACATACAACCTCCATTTAATTCAAAACTAAGGCAAAATAAAGAATTCCAGCATTTTACAACAAAGAGCTTGATACAAGTGATTTTAAAATACTTAGTTTATTGATAAATGCTAATTAATCCTCTCAAAGCCCAGTCTGATTGATATTCTCTAAAGCTAGACTAAGTCCTCCCCCAACAAAACTGAAGTTCTGTGAAAACAACTATATTGACTAAACTTTACATTTTTCAGAGAAAATTGTTAAATACAAATTTTGATATGAAATTAAACAAAAAGTTGGTTTTGTTTTGATATTTTTCATTCAAAACTTTGGTAATTGTTTTTTATATGCAATTGTTTTGTTTAACATTTACCATAGAAATAAAATAGGATTTTTTGACCAGGTCTTGTGTTATCCCCGTTTCACAGATTGGGAAAAGAGGAGAGACAGAGATTGAGAAAGTAAATAAACAGTACGTGGTGAATTGGCAGCAGAAGCAGATATGTGACCCATATCTCTTATGCCTTCAGCTTTAACAACAAGAGGAAAACATGACATGGCTTTGTCAAGTGCCATCTCAGTCGATTACCTTTTTAATCACAATCAGCTAGCCATCTAATATTGGCAGCAGAAGTTTTATCTGTTACGTGTCCATTGGAAACATTATCTAACTTTCATAGATTTCATAGGCTTCCAAGGCCAGAACCACCATTGTGATCAGCTAGTCTGACCTCCTGTAGAACACAGGCCATTCAACCTCCCCAAAATAATTTCTAATGCTTATCTTTTAGAAAAAGATCCAAGCTTGATTTAAAAATGGTCAGTGATGGAGAATTCATCACAACTGTTGGTAAACTGTCCCAATGGTTAATTATTCTCACTGTTAAAAATGTTAGCTTCAACTTTCTGCCATTGGATCATGTTATACCTTTCTCTGCTAGATGGAAGAGCCCATTATTAAATATTTGTTCCCAGTGTAAGTACTTATCAACTATAATCAAGTCACCTCTTAGCCTTCTCTTTGTTAAACTAACCAGATTGAAGCTCCTTGAGCCTATCACTGTAAGGCATATTTTCTAACCTTTTAATCATTCTCACAGCTCTTTTTTGAACTCTCCAATTTATCAACATCCTTCTTTAATTGTAATACCAAAACTGGACATGGTTTTCCAGCAGCACTGCAGTAGTGCCAAACAGGAAGGTAAAAAAATCTGTATTTCTACTCGAGATCCTTCGGGCTACAGCACCACACTGGGAGTATGTGTTCAGCTGATTATTCACCACAACTCCCCAATCTATTTCAGTCAGTTTCCCAGAATAGAGCCCCCTGTCGTCTAAGAAAGACAAGATGTATACATTTACATGTAGCCATATTACAACACATATGGTTTGCTTGCGCCCAGCTTACCAACCAATCCAGATTGCTCTGTATTAGTGACCTCTCCTCTTCATCATTTACCAGTCTGCCTATTTATGTCATATGCAACCTTTGTCAGTGATGATTTTGTTTTCTTCAAGATCATTCATGAAAATGTTAAATAGTGTAGGGCCAAGAACAGATCCCTGCAGCACTACACTAGAAACACACCTGCTCAATAAGGATTCCCCATTTACAATTATGTTTGGCAGTTTTTAATCCACTTAATGTGTGCCATGTTAATTTTATATCTTTTTAGGTACCGAGTCAAATGCCTTACAGAAGTCTAAATATACTATGTCAATGCTATTGTCTGTATAAACCAAATGTGTCATTTCATAAAAAAAAGTTAGTATGATACTATCTGCTTTCCATAAACCCCTGTTGATTGGTATTAATTATACTACCTTCATTTAATTCTTTATTAAACGAGTCCTGTATCAGATGCTCCATTATTTTGCCTGGGATTGATGTCAGACTGACAGGCCTCTAATTAGCCAGGTGATCCTGTTTACCCTTATTAAATATTGGCCCTTTAGCTTTCTTCCAGTCTTCTGGAACTTCCCCAGTGATCCCAGACTTATTGGAAAAAAATCAACTTTATGGAAACACTTGTATTAGTCTTGTAGATTCTATAGATCTGTTTTATATAAAACCTACGTTCTACGTCAGATTTAAATGGGCAATATCAAGTTATCTGTAGAACAAGTCACTTTAGGACTAATAGCTAGTAATTTAAAACTTACCTGTACAAAGAAGATAAAGTGCTTAAAGGAGGTGTTGAGATGGGCCTCCTCCTGGAGCTGCATCACAGAATCAAAGTGCTGGTGGTAAATATGGGCATAGACCCTAAACAGACGCTTCAATATAGTCTTTGCCACAGACATGAAGTTCTTAGGAAAAGGGACACCTGAAATGTGGAAACATATGCAAAACATTTCTTAATCCAGTTTAATATATGAAAGCAGAAAGCCCAGCTACAGAATGAAAATTTTCTGCCAAAGGGCACTAGACTTAATTAGAAACAATGAAACCCCAAGCTTCAGTAAGGGCACAAAACTTATTCTATTCAGTTGTAAAAATCTAGTCAATACACTTAAATTATGTAAGAAACTGAGATATGGAGCAAATAATCACTTATTCAAAGCATCACTCACATCCCATTTCCACAAACTACTGAGCATCCACAGGTCTCTTTGAAGTGAACAAGAACTAAGGGAACTCAGCACCTTTATAAAAAAACAGACCCTTTGCGCATATAGGCCCTGAATCAGGAAGACACATATGCATATGTCTAACTTTAAACATGCAGTCTGCCTGAGGTCAATAATGAGTGAAAGTGCTTGGCTGAATAGAGATGGGAAACCCATTGGCCATAGAGGCCCCAAGTCTAATAATCTAACATCTGTATTCTAATTCTTGTTCTGATATGGACTTCCTGTGTGATAGCACAGGACAAGTCATTTGAATTATCACCCTAATCTGTAAGAGAGAGTTAACTCCCATTTGGGAAGCTTCTTAGGCCCCGATCCAGCAAACATTTATATACAAGCTTATCTGTACTACTATGGGCAGTCCCATCGGAATTAACAGGATCACTTATGGAAGTGAAGTAAAGCACGTGTGTAAGCGTCTGCAGGATTGGGGCCTTAGCTATACTCCATAAGGGTCTTAAATTAATGGGACTAGTACTCTTTAGTCACTTAGGTGCTTTCAAAAATCTCACCCTTAGAAACCTAATTATGGACTTTAAAATTTTGGCCAGTATCCTAAAAACGTTCATCCTAATTGTGTTAACATATTGAAAGTCTAAATAACTCTTAAACTGAAGCAATTTTATTTTCAAGTCACAAAGATTTTATACCAGCCAGAGGAATTTTCATTAAAAATACTAATTTATTCCCTAATGCTGCACACACTTATGCACCATTTTAACATGAGCCATGCGTAATCCCACCAAAGTCAGTGCAGCTATTCATGTTACTATGGTACACGTTTGCAGGATCAGGGCATTAACTATCAAAATTTTGATTTTTTTTGACTAACAGTTTTATAAAATTCAGACAAGATCCCCTACCAGTAATTACATATAAAAACAAATTATAACATACTTCATTATACATTTTAACCTAAATTTGAAAAAGCACACATTTTCAAATTAGATTTACAAAGCCTCAGCCTCATTTAAATTGATTACAAAAAACCCATGAAATGACTTAAATGGATTAGTTAAGTCACTCTATACTTACCTCCAACAAACAAGTATTAGTAGACAGCAAAATAGGGGAACATAAGATACTGAAATGTTTACTGCTTTTTAGCTACGCCCAAAATCCGCACATCGAATTAAATTCAGTGAGAGATTTGATTTATAAGGAAAAGTTAAGCATTTTAAACAGTGGTGGTCCATAGTTTGTTTTTCCCTTCTCCCATCCAGAGCAGGAAACACTTTCAAGTTTCTCTCTCTACTTGTATACTTAGGCCATGTCTACACTACGGGATAATATCGAATTAGCTAAAATCGGTTTTATAAAATTGATATTATAAATTCGATTTCATGCGGCCACACTAAGCACAGTAACTAGGCACATGGTCCGAGGCTAACGTCGATTTCTGAAGCGTTGCATTGTGGGTAGCTCTTCCGTAGCTATCCCATAGTTCCCGCAGTCTCCCCCGCCCCTTGGAATTCTGGGTTGAATCATTATTGTCGCGGGTGGTTCTGGGTAAATGTCGTCAGTCATTCCTTCCTCCGGGAAAACATCAGCTGACAATCCTTTCGCGCCGTTTTTCCCTGGATTGCCCTGGCAGACGCCATAGCACGGCAACCATGGAGCCCGTTCAGCTTTTTTTTTTTCTGGCACCGTATGTGTACTGGATGCCGCGGAGAGAGAGGCGATACTCCAGCGCTACACAGCAGCATTCACTTGCTTTTGCAATGATAGCAGAGATGGTTACCGGTCGTTCTGTACCGTCTACTGCCGGAGAAAACTGGCAATGAGATGACGGTTATCTCTCCCCCTCTGTACTGTCCGCTGCTATCATGAGTGCCCCTGGCTGAAATCGGCCGGGGGCGCAACGCAAAAGCAAAATTGGGATTGACTCACTTGGGACTGAGTCAATCCCTCCCTTATGGTTTCTAAAAATAGAGTCAGTCCTGCCTAGAATAAGGGGCAAGTGTATTAGAGGACCAGTGTATCAGAGCACAGCTGCTCCGTGTCAGTATTCACAGGGGGTGCCCCTGCAACAACCCCACCCGTTGCTTCCCTCCTCCCCCAACCTTCCTGGGCTACCGTGGCAGTGTCCCCCCCCATTTGTGTCATGAAGTTATAAAGAATGCAGGAATAAGAAACAGAGACTTGTTAGTGAGATAAAATGAGGGGGAGGCAGCCTCCTGGGGCTATGACAGTCCAGGCAGTACAGAATCTTTTCTTTACACAGGAAAGGGAGGGGGCTGATGAAGCTCAGCCCCCAGTTGCTATGATGAAGACGGTTACCAGCCGTTCTGTACCATCTACTGGGAGTAACTGGGAGTCATTCCCATTTTTACCCAGGCGCCCCTGGCCAGCCTCACCTGAGGCCAGCCAGGAGCACTCACGGGCTGATGGCGACGACGGATATCAGTCATATTGTACCGTCTACCACCGGGGAAGGGGAGAGGAGCGGATACTGCTCTTCACTGCTGCAGCATCGCGTCTACCAGCAGCATTCAGTACACATAGGGTGACATTGAAAGAAGTCAAGAACTGATTTCTTTCCCTTTTCTTTCACGTGGTGGTGGGGGGGAAAGAAACTGAGGAGCTATTCCCTGAACCACGCCAGACACTGTGTTTGAACCTACAGACATTGGGAGCTCAGCCAAGAATGCAAATACTTTTCAGAGACTGCTGTGGACTGTGGGATAGCTGGAGTCCTCAGTACCCCCTCCATCCATGAGCGTCCATTTGAGTCTCTGGCTTCCCGTTACGCTTGTCACGCAGCGCTGTGTATCCTGGAGATTTTTTTTCAAACGCTTTGGCATTTCGTGTTCTGTAACGGAGCTCTGATACAACAGATTTGTCTCCCCATACAGCGATCAGATCTAGTATCTCCCGTACGGTCCATGCTGGAGCTCTTTTTGGATTTGAGACTGCATCGCCACCCGTGCTGATCAGAGCTCCACGCTGGGCAAACAGGAAATGTAATTCAAAAGTTCGCGGGGCTTTTCCTGTTTACCTGCCCGCTGCATCCGAGTTCAGATTGCTGTCCAGAGCGGTCAGTGGTGCACTGTGGGATACCGCCCGGAGGCCAATAACGTCGATTTCCGTCCACACTAACCGTAATCCGATATGTTAGTATCGAATTTAGCGCTACTCCTCTCGTCGGGGTGGAGTACAGAAATCGACTTGAAGAGCCCTTTATATCGATATAAAGGGCGTTGTAGTGTGGACGGGTATAGCCTTAAATCGATTTAACGCTCTTTAAATCGATTTAAATGCGTAGTGTAGACCAGGCCTTAGGCTAAGTCTTCCCTGCAAAAAAGGTGCATTTTTATGCTGTTAGCTTTCTTGATGCAAAATCCTACTGGAGACAATTCACAAGTAGTTTACACCCAGATGTAGTTAGTTGAGGTAAACCACAGATTGCAAGGCATGTACTGTATAATCGATGAAGCAGTATTAATTTTCAGTGAGGGTTGGGCACCTAATTGATGTTTGAGTGTTTGAAATATTAAATTTTTAAATGACACCTTTTAACTATTCTACACATCACGTCTACCAATAAGAGAGCTTTTAGGATGCACTGCAAAGAACATTAAGAACTTTTGCTTATTTAAAAAAAAAATAAATCAAAATAAAGTCCATGCTGAGGACAAACACCTGGCAACAAATCTCATTTGAAAAGAGTTTTGAGTTATAAAGGACAATTTGTTCTTACTGCAGTTTAGTTTCTTGGCCACATTATACCCCCCAATCCTCATCATGGGAGATTTCTCTCTCTCAGAAAGTTTGAGCTAAGACTTCTCTGCTTATTTGGAGATATGAACCTGACATACAGTAGCTTCAGTAAAGACATAGATTTCAGGTGAGAGTTTACTGGGATGATGTTAAATTCTAGCTCTAGTGCAGTGGTGGGCAACCTGCAGCCCGTTAACGTAATCCGCTGGCAGGCCACGAGACTGTTTGTTTACATTGACCGTCCGCAGCTCCCAGTGGCCGCAGTTTGCCATTCCCAGTGGATTACCCTGACGGGCCTCGTGTGGCCTGCTGGCTGTACTTTTCCCACCACTGTTCTAGTGATTATGGGATCAGAATCTACCCCACTATCAGGGCAGCAAGTTTGTCACAGTGGGGAAAAAGGTCACAGATACCAAGACTTTCCCATGCGTCCATGACCTGTCTGTGTGGCCAGGATTTCAATAACCTCACCCTGCAGCAGCGACTACTGTGGCTCCTTGGCCCATGGGGCTGGGCCTGATTTCCGGCTCTGGGCATTGCAACCTGGCACACGGGGTCACAATGCTGCTCAGGTTTGGCCCAGCTTCTCCTCCACCACGACAAGTGGGTGGCCAGGCCAAATTTGACTGAATGGTGTTGTGACCTGGTGCATGGTGCAATGGTTCTCAGGTTTGGCCCAGCTGCTCCTGCATCATCATTAAGGATGGGGCACCCAGACTAAAACTGAACAGTGCTATGACTCCATGCACCAGGTTGCAATGCCTAGAGTGGAGAGCGGGTCCAACCCCAAAGGACAAGAGCTACCCCTACAAGGTGACCACGGGGCGGGCTTGATCTCCAGCGCCTGCACCTCTCCACCCCACCTCCATTTGTCACAAAACCCAACTTTTACTAAATGTACCGTAACTACTCTTGATTTTTTTTTAAATGCTGTGACAAATCTGAAGCTCTACCCATGGTATATATCCACACAGGAAGGACTGGATGACATGATTTGAAAAGAGAAAGCCTGGATTCCAAACTTCAGACTAGATGAATTTTTATACCAGTATTATCCAGTTAAAAATAGGATATAACAAGGAAAATACTCCAACAACCAGTAACTGCCACTATAGCTTCTCTCTAATGCAGCTAAGTACTTTTACAGCTCTCATCACCACAGTATTACCCTGCCTAGTGCATGAATGTCATGATTTCACTTACCAATCTTTGAAGGAAAGAGGGTTTCATCATCCAGCTGGTCCTGAACCCATGTCATCAAATAATCAATGTACTTTGGAGCTGAACATTTAATTGGTTTCTTTATATTGGTACCATCTGCCCAGTGGTATTCATACCTGTGGAAAAACACAAGGTTTCTTTAACCAAAGAGAAACAATTTGTAAAAGGAGTACTTTTCCAGACACTTCTTTATTAGACATGGGCTCTCCCTGTTTTACTTGTTAAACAATGGCAGTGCAAACACATTTTTTTAGCTGAAGAATGATTTAAAAAGGGGCTTGATCAGAACCCAACCAGGAAATTGGAATTTCAGGTTCCAGCTTAAACCAGATTCCATGTCATTTTTACACACAATTATGTTAGTCTCTTTTCCTTATGGTTTAGAGTCTCCACTTCCTATTCTTTCCACAAAGTGTATAACATGGCGATTGTACAACTGAGAAGAGCTGAACACAGCTCCCTTTAGAGCCAATTTTCCCCTTCCAAAGTTTAAGTGAATTGACTCTCCCTTGTCCTACTTGCCCTGGAGTGAAGGGTCTGGGCCAGAAGCCACTGCAATGCAATAAAGATGGTTTTCTTTATAATCTAGTCGGAAAGTAAAGTCAATGAAGCTACATCAAATTTATGATGAGGATCTGGCCCTATATCTTTGATCTTTAATGTAATTACAATTTAACATCACTGAGGGGAGAAAGAGGCCAAGAGAAACCCACCACAGCAGCATTTAACTTCAAAAGGGGGAATTACACAAAAATGAGGAGGCTAATTAAAAGGAGCAGTCACAAGGGGGAAAATGCCTGCAAACTGCATGGAGATTCTTTAAAAATACCATAAATGAGGCTCAAACTAAATGTATACTCAAATAAAAGAAAACAGTAAGAGGACCAAAAAAATGCCACTATGTCTAAGCTAAACAACAGAGTAAAAGAGGCAATTAGAGGCCATTTAAAAATTGGAAGTTGAATCCTAGCAAGGAAAATAGAAAGGATTAGGATTTACAAAATAATGGGTGGTATCAAGAAAGTGAATAGGGAAGTGTTATTTACTCTGTCACATAACACAAAAACCAAGAGTCACTCAATGAAATGAAGAGGCAGCAGATTTAACACAAACGTAAGGAATTACTTCTTCGCAAAATGTACAATATGTGGAACTTGTTACGATGGGACACTGAAGGCCAACAGCATAATTGGGTTCAAAAAAGATTAGATGAGTTTATGGACGATAAGTCCATCAATAGTTATTAGCCAAGTTGGTCAGGAATGCAACCCCATGCTCCACATGTCTCTAAGCCTCCAACTGCTAGAAGCTGGGATTGGATGGACAAGGAATGGATCACTCAAAACTGCCCTGTTCTTTGTGAAGCACCTGGCCCTGCCCACTGTCAGAGACAGGATACTGGGCTAGATGGACCATTGGTCTGACTCAATGTGACCATGTTTATGTTCTTATGTGCCTTGTTTCTGACATTTTAAACTCTTAAACATGCCACAGAACAAGCTTAATTTTGTAATAAAATTAAACAAAAATCACTAAAGGGAGAGTGCTAGTGAATTTATTACAGTGTTCATGCAACTTATGTTTCCTGCGCTCTGTGGGAGTGTACTTTAAAGTACACTGTGCACCAGGCAGTGCACGAAGTGTGAAATTAGAGGCACTGAGACCCAGCTGTCCTGGCAGTCTTTCTAATAAGCCATAGTGCTTTTCATTTCAAAGCGTGCACTCTGGACACACTGCATTCTGGGATGAATAACCCATAGCACAGGAAGCTTAAAATTTGAAGGGCCATGTCCCACCTTCCAGGTCCCCTCCAATACTAGGCAAAAATCAGAAATAATGAAAAGTTATGTTGGTGGGATTTATGCATTGAGAAGCTAGGAGGGGAGTGTGTAAGATTGTCTAATATAAAACATTCTGTTGGTTGCTTTTCCTAATACATGCTGAATGGGCAGAAGGAACGGGTGTAAGTCAATGATTGCAAACATTATCAATAAACTCACATCACCAACTCTGAATCTGGCCTGCCACTGGTAGGAGGGAAGGGAAGAAGACAACCAGAAGGACTGGTTCAGTATGCACAGCTGCCAGGCTGTAGGAGGGTCCGGAAGATCAAAGTCTATATGAGAATATCCAAAAATGGCGTGTACCCATAACTGCGCTATGTGTGCCCTTAAATCGGGAAGGAAAATACTATGCATGTGCTATTTATACAAGCTTCTTTATTTCTTATATTTTTCCAAAACTTGGCAAAATGAAGAGTGAATCTTTTCTGTGGCTGAGAGATGTGCTAAATTTTAAACCAAAACCATTCGAGTTATTCCAACATGCTAAAAAAGCACATTTGAAAAATGCCTTAATTGTAGTTTTCATCAGTGTTCTCATGCTCAGCCTAGCTGATTGTCTTCCAAGTTCCCTTTTACCATTCCTTCTACCCAACTCCAAATTACATGCAAAAAAATCATTTCGGACTGGAAAAAAGATGAAAATTTTAGTCAAAAAGGCATTTGGGGAGGAACTAAAGATACATATAAAAATCACAAATTAGAAGGCACTATATTATACATACTATATTCCTCATTAAACGGGCATCCATGAGAATGAAGAAAGCTCAGCTCCAACCAGACTCGGTAGCAAGCAGTAGCCAGCAAGCTGAGCCAGAGCAAGAAGATGAGCTGACCAAACCATATATATATGATTACTGGTTGTAGGAGAAGGAAAGTTGTTGTAAATTTGGCATGTTATCCTGCAGTTACTAAGCAGAATCTGACCACAACTGTTGAATGCTACAGATGGAAGGAAATAACAGTCATGAGTATAGCTCATTAGAATTTAGCCAGTATTACAAAAACATGTATTTGGAGTCTGATTGTACAAGCTCTTTGTGCTTGGGAATCCCATAGACTACAGTGAGAATTTGGCTCACTTGAAGGCTTGCAAGGACCTATACGATTCACAAGGGAACTGGTATTCTATAAACATTTATGATGGAATATTTATTTTTTAAGTTTTATTACAATATACCTAGGGCTGAATACTGAAACCTTTATACATGCAAGTATAAAGTATGACAAATTCCATTAAAGTGAAGTGGACTACTATTCAGGAAAAGCATATGCAGGAAAATTGATTTTTTTTTTTACCAAATGCTTTAGGATCATTTGTTAATGTTACTTAAAACTTTCAGGCCCTGATCCTGCACCAAACACCATACAGCAGACCTCTAGAACCGCCTGAAGTCAACAGGAGGACTAATGCTTAAAGTTGAACACATGGCTAATTGTTTGAGGAATCAGAGCCTTCGAGTGTAAGCTCATTAGAGCAGGGACTGTTCCTTTATCTGTGTTTGTACAGTGCCTCACACAAGAGTCCAAATCTAGACTGAGGCCTTTGGTGCTACCACAACAGAAGTGTTTTAATTCAGATCGTCAGTTACTTTGTAATGAGTGAAATTTAATAATTTTGATCCTGAAGAAAGTGACCTATATATATATATTTAAAAAAAAAAAAGTTCCTTTAAAAAGTTAAAGCAGGCAACTACAGTCCAGTTTTAAAAATTGTTTTCAGGGAACGCTGAGGAAACTAGATTGAGGAATTATATGTAGTATCTACTGCTGCTAACATCCTTTTGCTGAGCGTGAACCATATGCCCCTCCATTGGCTTCCAGTAAGGAGAGCAAAGGCAATTCAAGCTCTGAAGACATCAGCAAGACTGTACATCTGCAAAAGTACATCTGCAATCTTAAGTCTGAGGCTGATGCACAGGGTTTTATGATCTAAGTAATTTCAAAGGACCACCCAAACTTTCCTGTAGGAATAGACAATAGGTCTCCAAGAAAGCAATCGGAGTTCTGCAGTGTCACACAGCAAGCTTGGAAGAACTGCATACTTTACTCAAATGAAGTTTCTTTCTCGCTGACAAACCCCAACCGTCACAAACTAAAAGCAGACATCAAATGTTCCGGTTCAAACAGGAAGTGCTGAAGGGAAATCACACCAAATATAGAAACAGGAACTTTCTAACCTAAAACTTTCAAGCCTAGATACTACCGGTTAACAAATAAAATAAAATCATAGGACAGGGTTTTACATTGAACATAATGGATACTGCATGTCAGCCGGACTCCTTTTTACTGAGTCATAGTTGTAAACTTTCATTAGTCTTTGCTGACTATAGTAAACAAAAATCTTCTACACCTCAGAAAGAAATGCCACAATCAGAATACCTAGCTGTGGCATATGCCACTATGCTCTAATCTAGTGAAACTGCTGGAAGAAAGAAAAAAACTGTAGTGAAACTTGTGTTTCTTTCTGCCCTGAAAGAGATGCTTTATATGTGCTACCTGCCATATTAGACATCTGAATATGAGATAACTCCCATGTACATTCAAACCCATCATGTACTTCTCTCTATCCCCAAGACATCAGACCTACTGCCTCCAACACTTTGCCACATGAGCATATCCCTTCCCACCACAAGATATATATGAGCCTTCCTTTGAGATGACTAGACCCTTTCCACAGAACAACTGACACTATTAGGTTGCCCCAGTAGATAACACATCTGATCTTGTGCTGCGAAAAACCACAATGCTTTATGAGTGCATGGAAAGGTTTTGTGGACATGTGTGAAGCTACAAACAAGAGTCCATTACAGCTGCAAGAATTCAGAACACTGTGTATACTTGGCATGGAGAACACAACCTACACCACATTTAAAAAAAAATATGGAGCATGTTACTACAAAAGTCCAAATAAAGCAAAGGGCTTTTATAAGATATTCAGCACTGGGCTCAATCTGTTAATGTTTGTGACAACAAAGCAAGTTGTCTATTATATAGCTGAGTTTCTCATAGATGTTTTGTATTCTTCTGAAAGAAGCCTGCAGTTCCTGTGAGGCTCTCCTTCCTGTTTTGAACCAGTATAATCAGCTTCCCCTATTTCCAGCCATCCATCTGTGCTGTGTGAAGTCACAGGAAAGAATTTATGACTTTTTCTACCCCTATGTACAGAGCCTAGATGCTGTGGGTGGGTGGGTGTTAATGAAGTGAAAACAATTATTTTTTAGTTGTGAAAATCCGCATAAGTGGTCTGAGTAAATTCTTCACACGTGAATAATCTAAAAAAAGATTCTTGATCAATAAATTAATATGCAGTTCTCTAACTTAACTGAGGTGCTTTAAAACAAAATGTTTTCTTGAAAAAAAGGTTTCACTGAATCAATACATTTGGACCATTAATATGACAGGAATCTATGTGATCTTCAGACCAATAGAGATAATGTTGTGACCCATTCTTCACTCCTGTGTAAGTATACAGTATTAAAGACACCAGATTGGACCAATGATATCTCAGTCCAACATTCTTCCTCTGACAGCGCCAGTACCTGATAGCTCACAGGAATGCAAAGTTCCCCAAAATGCACCCTGTCAATTTTGCAGTGCTGTATGTGGGGGGATTGGAAATAATTCGTGGGAGCATGACAATAAGACTATAAAACACCAAATGATTATCTGTTCTTTTCCCATTGATGTTGCATATTTATTTATATTTGTGACCTATCCCTGTTTACACATTATGGCTGGTATACTACAATGAGTTTCCTACCTTGGTCCAGCAGACATCACTGCACAGCTTGCTTCCGTGCAGAATTCTGTGATGGTCCCATATAACATATTGATCTGATTGAAGAAATCCACAGCTGCAAAGACAACACATCAACTTTAAGTGTACACGGAATCGAAATACTGATGTTATCTTCTCTGGTGGATATCTGGTCAGATGGAAATACCATCGTCACTAGTATGAACACAACACACCATTTAGAGAGAAAAGTGGTTTTCATTCTGTATTGCACCACACTGCCAGTAACAACCTTCTCAGAGTGAAGATTTCTATTTTCTAGCCATTTTGATCTGATACTTTTTTTTATTAGACCACCATAATACTATTTCACTAAAATATTTAAGTCTAGTGTGCAATTTCTCTTGATTGAATTCAATCTTTTGGGAAAGCCAGGTAGTGGCTACCAAGCTCAAAACCTTAGAGTGCTGAAAACCAATGTCTTAACATCTGAAAACAGATTCCCCAGCTTCCAAACAATACAGGGCATCAGCATCAATCTGTAAGTGTAGTGGTAAAATATCACACACTAAAATCATGCCAAAATGACTTTCAAAGTCTTTAGTTTGAAGACCAGTGCAAACATTTTCAGGATCAGTAATCTTTTTCTTTAAAAAAAAAAAAAAAAAAAAAAAAAAAAAAAAAAATCCCAATCCTTTCATTGATTATTATTCTATTAGTAAAACAAGGGTATTACAATGTGTTCCTTACAATTTAAGACTGACACTTCCAGATCAAAGGTAGCCTGCATATCATTTTCTTGTTTTACATAGTTTGAGAACAGCCACTTAAGTTTCTTAGAATATATTAGTATAGATTAGACTATACCTAGAAACTCTTTTAAAAAGGGGAAATCTAGTTTAAATTGTTTCATTGTTATCCAGCTAGGAATTGAAACTCATTATGTTGCCAGTGAATTAGTCAAGATAGGAGTTTTATTGTAGTTGAACAACAAGCTTATTTAAACTGCAATTAAATAAAAATCAATCCACATTTATTAATAATTTTTAATTATCAAACTTGACTCAGTGTTCATATTATGTACAAAAGATACGATGCCACTGACTGTAGATAAAGATAAAATCCCACTGACCGTAGATAAATCTAGAAATGGAGTATCCAATTCAATATTTGTAAGTGTGAAAAGATGCTTTAAAATACACACACAGTTTTCTCAAGTATGCAGGCCAATTATTTTTTCTAAGGACTTACTGTTAACTGCAATCCATTCATTGAGGTCCTCTCCTTCTGGCAACATAACTGCTTGTCTAAGGTTACCACTTCCCAAGGTTGCTTCTGCATGTTTCAAAAGCTCGTACTGATGGGAGCCTTCAGGAATATTCTTCTTGGGTTTGAATGTTTTAGAGGACCGACTGCCACTGATAGAACAGAAATGGATTTTCAATTATGTTGTCAATAGTAGTTCTACAATGGAATTAAAAGTTCCAGTTTGCAATGACTATATATTCTCATATTTTATTAAACATCTAACGGAACATTTATCTGTGTACCATACTAGCCTTGCTGAATTCTGCTTGCTCGTGGCAAGTGACATTATGTTTTTTTATTATTACCTTTCTGGTAAAAGAGCAGGGTGAGCAGATTTTGTGCCTGGGCTGAGAAGTTTTCATGACAAGCCCATACCATACCACCACATGACATGAATTACGGCAAGAAACACTGAACAGAATGTAGTCGATATTTAACCAGTTAGATTTCATTTCAAGTTTGAGGCCTGACCATGAAATGCTTAAGAATGTAGTCCTTAGACATGAAAATAGTTCAGTGAGACTACTCATGTGAATGAGGATTATAGGATGTTGCCCCATGCAATTATTTACATCAGTCAACTCATTGGCAATGTGTTTAAAGTGTGACTGAATATTTTGCATAGCATTTTTTTTTCTTTTACTTTTATAGTACCTTTCAGCCAAGGAGTCCAGAGTCTGTTACCAACAATTTAATCCCACAACACCTTGTGAGGCAGGTAAATATCCTTCCCATTTTACAAATAGGGAAACTGAGGAACAGATAGGTTAATGCATGTCCAAGGTCATATATCAAATCAGTGGTCAAAGTCAGAATTAGAACCTAAGAGTCCTGACCCATTCTAGCCCATCCTCCTCTAATAGCAACTGTTTCATGTGATACAATGTTCACCAGCATGACAGATTTGCTGATGGAGAGATAAACCCAAATAAGTACCTTCTATAATTATCTACAGAACCACACCTCATTGAGTACATGCAAAAAATACAAGTGTTGTTACAGACCATACTGCAAAAAAAACCCAAAAAACCACAATAATCATACAGGAATCCTTTACCTAGGATTAAAGGCTATAGTGATCACCCTAACTACCAGCATAGTTACCCCCTACTTTCCAGCCTATTTTTAAACAATTATGAACATCAACTTCAAAAGACCACTGTGCTGTTCGGCAGAAATGGCAGTAATTCGTTGTTAAAACCTATATTTTCCTGGACGTACATAGGATGATCCAGACTACCAGCCAATTACACTTTTGGGCTGGATACTGGGAGCTTGTCTCGTATTGAATAGTACTTATGAGAACAGTCCCATTGAAATCAATGAATCTATTTGTGCACATTAAGAGTAAGAGTTGCAGAATCAGACTATTTGTGAGCAGAAAGAACACAAAGAAAAAAAAATATTTGTATTTAATTATAAAACCAGGTTCTGCTGACAAATAGCGCCTATCACAAGGAGTCCAGACCCTGAGCGGGGCCATTACAGTAATACATAGCAGTAATAATAAAACGTGGCAACTTAGGGGGCCATGTACACAAGTAGCCAGAAAAATCAGGTTATCAGAATGTAAAGTGGTGAATCCAGATATCCTTAAACAGCAATAGCCACGTGCCTTTGCTGACCATGAACAGGGGGCTAAATCTTCTCTTGATTACACCAGTGATTTACACCAGTGCAAGTGACAGGAGAATCAGGCCCGAAGTTTTACCGTTAACCCTTTGGTGGAAATAAACACACTAGTTCGGTGCACATGCTTTGGTATTACCAGCAATACATTGGTAAATCAAGCTCATTTGGCTCATATGCGTGTGGTACTGGCTGCCTGGTACAGCCTGAGTCAACAGCAAGATGCTAACTGTGCAGATTCTGGACTCAGAGGAGTTCATGCTGCACATGACAGAGGCCTCTGCCTTGAGCACATCAAGTTTTCAAACCATATCAGTGCTCCCCACACACAGTGTGGCAGTGTGTCCACCACTTAGAAAGAGATGAATGAGTTTGCTCTACAGCCTTAGCTAACAGCCAGTTGGCTTTTAACTCATGCAGGAGAGGCTCATGCGCTAAGCTTCAGAGGTCCCTCTTATGACCAGGGTCTGCACCAGCATCTCCCCTAGAGCAGCCTGGTCAAACCCGGATTGTGGAGGACACGTACCCGGTGCCAAAGGTCACAGCCCGGTTCCTTCCACCTGGGTTTTGGGCTGGATTCTGCAACCCTCCTCTCGTCCCTCCCTACTCCACACCCAGGGTCTGCAAACCCCCCACCCCCTGCAGCTCACGGATTCCCTCCCCCACAGGCCGAGAGCCACCAACACCCGCCCCGTGCCTCCCTCCCATGCCATAGGCCACCAATTCCGCCTCCCCACCGATCCCTCCCCCCCCCCCCCCCGGCCAACACACCCCCCCCCCCCCCCC
>NC_133770.1:153903345-153905617 GCF_003597395.2 Chelonoidis abingdonii
CTCCTCCCCCAGCCTCTTCACGGGTTCCCCCCGCCTAGCGAGCAGCCCCCCACCGGGCTCCCACCCCGGGCCCCCGGCCACTCACAAGAGGAAGCTCATCTTCGGCCCGCGGCAGGGGGAAGGGGTGTCCCGGCGGGGGGAGGGGAAGCGCCGCTGGCTGCGTCCGACCCTGACCGCGCAGCGAGAGCGAGCGACCAACTGACTCCCCTACGCGAGAGCCGGGCCGGGCGGGGCTGCGCAGCATCTCGCGAGAGGAGAGCACTGCCCCGCCCCTTCCCCGGGCAGGGAGAGGGGCGGGGCGGAGAGAAGGAGTTGGCTGCCGGGGGAGGGGAGCGGGATGGAGGACAAGGTGAGTGGAGGATGGGGCGTTAGAGGTGCAACCCCCCCGCCGCCCATCTCCCCAGTGGGTACCTCTGGTTTCCGTTCACTCAGGCCGGGGGAGCCCGGTCCCATGTCTGCATCAGCCCGCCATTGAGATCCTTGCCCCTTTGGATCAGGCATGGCATAAGGGTGTTTCACCAATTTAGCAAAACTGGGTAAGTCAGTACAGTTAATTTAGTCTGGAAGCGAGGTAAGCAACAGCTGTTTTTCTTCCCTGGGGTGAAGCCTGACAAAGGTGCTGCTACCACTGCTCTCCAACAGTGTATATGAGCAATTTATTTCTACAGCTATAGATATAAAACTATAGAACAGTGGTTCTCAAACTTTTGTACTGGTGACCCCTTTTGCACAGCAAGCTCTGAGTGTGACCCCCCCCTTATAAATTAAAAACACTTTTAAATATATTTAACACCATTATAAATGCTGCAGACAAACAGGGTTTGGGGTGGAGGTTAACAGCTCACAACCCCCCCCATGTAATAATCGCATGACCCCCCTGAGGAGTCCAGACCCCCAGTCTGAGAACCCCTGCTGAAGACCCTAGATATCTGCAAAAGGGACCACTTAGTGGTCTAAGCATAGCGACTGTAATAACACCAAGCCTTCCAATCTTGCTTGAATGAAAACCACAAGTCCAAATTGTTTGAGGTTTGACTGCCTGAGCTCATCATCCTCTCCCAATAGCAGCCACATCTTCGAAAGTGTTCACTGATTTTTTTTGGATGCAGTGTGTCAAGTCAAAAACTGATGCACTGGAACTCAGCAGGTGCGTTTGGACATTTGATCTAGATAGATTGATTGACTTCTATGTTGTTTGCTCTTTTCAGACAAAAATCTAAGCCAGCCTGATGTAGCAAAGTTCCAGCCTGCTCTGCCTCACTACCTTTCGAATACAGGGGGCCAGTATGGTATGACTGACATTCCCCTATACGGGATGTTTCACAACAAGGTTTGTCCTGTTGCCGTTGCTCAGTGTTTCCTTTTCCTATGCTGAGCAGATGGTATTAGCTGTGGCCAGGTGCTCCCTCTGCTGTAGCGCTGGCATAGGCTGCACAGCCACTAGCTGACTAGCCTCTCTCTGCAGGAGCCAGCCTGCAGCGCCTGGCACAGAACGGGGAAGGTGCCTATTCAGCCCCCTCTGAGCTCAGAGACAAGCATCCTTCCGCCCCACAGTGGCTCCCTCTGGCTTATGCAATACTCAGATTCACTTACAGCCAACTAGCAAGACACCCCCTCTATGGCCCAGTAGCCACGACTTTTGCTCCCGCTTCACCAATGAAAAACCAGCACAAGTGTTTTGTCCCGCCCTCCTCTCAGCTTTTATTAATCATACATAGCCAGGCCCAAGTGCGTCTCTTTACCTGACCCAATCACAAACCGATACCAGTGTTAAATCCTGCCCCTTCCCTGGGTCCACCAATCAGATCCCTTTATTCAGTTCCCTTCGATTAGCACTATCGCAACCAATCATGGTCCAGTTACGTTATTTCTCCGCTCCCTGTCCTTGTTTCACCCATCTCTGCGTCACCCGGTGGACCACCAGTCAGCGTGGGGCCGGTATGTTCCGCGCAATAGGACAGGCGCTGCTGCAGCCAATAGGGGTGGGCCTGGCGGGCTAGGGAAGCTATATAAGGGGCGTTGTCAGGTCGGTTGGTTCCCCGCGCGAATCAACGGCTGAGTATTTGTGTCTGTCCTCAGCTGGGCCATGGTGGTCACCGCGCTGTCCCCGAGCCTGCTACTCCGAGCCCTGGCGGGACGAGCTCCCCGAGCTTGCTGCTGTGCCCTGAGCGCCCGTCGGCTTCACCTCACCGCGCCCAGGTAGCAGGGGAGGCGGGGAAAGGGGTCGGGGTGGGGTGGGGCAGGACAGACGTCTGAAGTGACGGGAGGGGGG
>NC_133770.1:153905890-153931843 GCF_003597395.2 Chelonoidis abingdonii
GGGTCCTGTCAGGGGGCGGGGAGCAGTTGGATGGGGCATGGTAGTCCTGGGGGTCTGTTTGGGGATGGAGGTGTGGAGATGTCCCTTTGCAAGGGGGGTGGGGGGGTCCCTTTGAGGTGAAGAAAGGGACCTGCTTGGAGATCATGTGATGTGGGCTGGGGAGCTCTGAATTAGACGGGTAACTGGCACTGTAAAGCCCAGAGAGGTGCTACTGTGCAGCCAGGGTGTTGAGGGGCAGATGGGGGTGAGGTGGAGGAGTGATCTCTTTGGTGTCTGAGAAGTGACACAATTTTCCATTGAAAAAGCAATGAGGAAAAACTGACTCTGGGCGGAGAGACCACGGAGCCACCCAGCCAGGGGCAAAAACAAACTGGCCATCCCCATCCCAGGCAGATGGTGGATATATTGGGATCTAACCACAAATACTGAAGCCCTGTCCAAGGTAGATGCTGAATGAATCAGGGAGCAAAGTCAACACACTGAGAAGTCTGAACCATGCAGTTATCATGGGGGCTCGCAACCCCCATCTTGGGCAGACAGTGGGTACAGTGGTGATGAAACCCCAAACACTGGAAAGCGGTGTCAGAGGCAGATACTAGATGCATGGGAGGGGGATGCTAAACCCCAAACATTGTGAATCTTTCTGTCAGGCTAAGACTTGTATTTACCCAAATTGAAACCCAGGGTTTGCTGTTGTACATTTGTGTTGCCCGTAAAGTACAGTATTGCTGAAATGAATGGGATCTTCTGCGCTGTTGGCCAGTTTGCTTTGGTTGAGCACTCCCAGTGGCAGGTAGCAGATCTGCAGGCTGATGAAATCCTATTCTGTGCTTGCATGGAACAGCTGCTTCTAATACTCAAGATCCAGGGCACAGCCTGACCTTGCTGCCTGCAAAGCACCAGCTGCCCTTCTGGTCTCCCTCTGTAATTGGATCCACCACTACCTTGTAACACTCCTGGTATGGTGATGGTTGGGGCACAGGTGTAATTGAGTTAAATGTAATTATGTGTGGAGGGGAGAGAATACATTTTCTGGGGCTGAAGAGTAATTTAGTGCCAAGGAAAAATCTAAAAGGAGTGGGGAGAATTCTCCTTACAAATCATCATAAGCACTTTTCTTTCAGGCCAACGACCATTCTGCCAGAAAGGGAGGCTCTTTAGACAATTCAAATTTGTTTGCAAATCTGAGAACCTAATTCATGATACAGTTTTAATTGTCCACCCTACAGAGTTATTAGAATTAATTAGTACAGCCATGAAAATTTTCATGCCCAGACATACAAATCTCACCTGCTCTCATGCTGATGAGAAATCTTAACTTGGTTGTCAAAAAATCACTTGTGATAGGAAAGTAGCATTTTGCAAATGTGAATGAATTGTATATTTTAAGTAAAATGGTATGTATTAATTAAATTCTTGGTGTGTGAGGGGGAGCCAAACATTTCTTACTCTTCAAACTGTTTCCCAGCTCTGAATGTTCCTTCATTTCCCAGTAGCAAGAAATGTATTTTTGCCCTCCTTTCTTTTTCTGTGGTTTCCATTATCACTCAGGAAATACATTATGCTACAGTACTTGCGTCAATCTAGCTTTGAGATCTTTCCACTGCTCCTCCCCTTTCAGGAACTCACACAGAAAATTGTGACTATGTGCTGTAACTTGGCAAAACTGCCTTCCAGTGAAATGGTGTTGTCTCAGGTGTATTAAAATTGTTTCTGGCTTGCTCAAGAAGCAAAGTGCCTAATTTGTGTTTTTCAGACTTTTAAAGGAGTATTTCCAACTTTTCTTCACCCTTAGGCTCTTTGATATATCTCAGAGCTTGACTCTCTTGGAGGGGCATTGGAGAGGGGAGGGAGGTTAATGCTCCTTCCAATAGGTATGGAGCTATGTTCTGGTCTTATAATGTGAATCTGAAATCTATTCCACTGATTGCAGTTACATAGACTGACATCAGATCAGGGGGTAAAAAATTTTTTGGGGAGGGGCTGGGGCTCCTGTGCACCTCTTACATCTAGTCATCTCTCTTCTTGCTCCTGTACCCTGCCCTCCCCCTTTTGCTCAAGCCTAGTCATGGAGTTATGTAATGAAAAGCTGTTGCCAAGGTTTTGCCTTGGCATTCCTGTAGACTCTCTGGCAAGGATTACGTTGCAGCTCTGACCAGAACTTATTCTTTTATGAACTTCTGTTTATAGTAGAAGACAGCTTGCTGCACTTCTCAAAACTCATTTCGTGTCTTACTGTTCGAGTGATATTAATCAGTATTTAGCCCTGTGGTTAAAGCATTTAGCATTTGAAATGGTGCCAGTAGGCTCATTTCCCTGTTAGAGGGAATAATCTCAATTACATTTGGTAGTACCTAAAAAATTATCTTGACTTCCTTAGGTGATTGCTTTTGGGGATTGTCAGCGAGGTATAAATTAATTTCACAATACATTTACTGGACAGATGGATAATCCAATTATTTAAATGAGGTTTGTGCCCCAAAAGAAACACTTAAAATCTCCAAATAATGTGTTGAGGCAGCAGTGTGTTAGAGTACAGATTGTCCTACAGAAATGTTCACACCCAAAGCTACTTTGTGTAGTGCCCTCATCCACCCAGTTACCTTCTTTAGAACTAATCTCCTTATGGGTTTTGATAGATGTGCTTGGGTTCTTCTGGATCCTGCCACTCAGCAGGGTACAGCTTTTTTCTTCCCACGTGAATTTATTTAGCGGTGTCTCCACCCTGCTTGCACCTTCATGTCAGGGTCACCACGGCAGTTTGGGGGGAAAAAATTCTAATCACAGGGTAACCCCCACTTACTTGTCAGATAGTTGGATACTTCCAAGAAATAAGACAAACACATACAATATATTGTAACACAGTAATTATATTAAACAGAAGATAAATATAACAGGGTAAAACACTATTCTCAGGGTTACTGGTGCCCATGCTGGTAATACCTATGAATTTCCCATCATGTGATCCGATACTGCAAATATCAGATTAGTTTTCTGTTGGTACATGTGTTTTATAGGTGCCCTTGATGACCTGTGACCATGATATCTTCTGTGCAGCAGGGAACAATATGGCTGACTAGGTTCAGTACAGCCCAAGAGACTCTCAAGTGGGATAAGGTGATAAGTCCCTCCACAGATTTAACAGGCAGCAGGTTAGCAAAATTCCCAAATCCTTACCCTCTGGTTAAGGATGCAGTTCAGGGAGTAAGGGGTCTCCCAAACAATTTCCCTGACTAGCTAACTAAAAGATGGTGCACTCACAAACAACTGTGAATGATCCTCCGATTCTGAGATGGCTCTGGACTCCTCAGTCACTGCAGAGGGCTGATGATACTGCTGGCAGGCATCCTCTTCTTGCAGGAGTCAGGCTGCTTCTGGTGCCAGGATTTTTCCTTACCATGAAAGGCTGAAGGTGGAGATTACAAAACTATACTAAAATCCTAAACTTTAGTCTCCCACCCCAGTGCTCACATACACTCAACAGGCATCAGCCTTGGACTAGCAGCCAGAGCAGAGCTGCCCATGTGGTGACTGATCTCACCTAGGGAGCTGGAAGGCTAGTTCAGCTTGGCTGGGGGAAGTTTCCCCAAGAAAGTTCTACAAACTGGAAGTCACTTTGGAGCTGGAAAGGCTCGAGCTAAGGGATCTTGCTTTCAGGTCCCCAGAGGCCAGTTCTCAGGGGGAGCCCTGTATGCAGGCCTGGGGTACTCACTAGCTCCCCACACAGCCACTCCTGCCCTTTCCCTGGGTAGCTAGTCCAGATTGCTCCAAAATGACTTCTCCCTCTCCTGAACTCCCTGGGAAGAGTTTCTCACTCTCTGTTGGTTGTGGAGCAGACTGGCTTCCCCTCCTTACTAGGGACAGCGTGCCCCTCCCTGATCAACCAGCACACAGAGCCCCAGGAATCTAGGTAGTCTCCTTAGGGTTACATTTGTGTAGGCATCAATTTCTGCCTTGAACTCCCTTTGACCAGACACAATCTGTTTGGTGGTTCCACTAGCCTACTTTCTCTCATTGAGGCTCTGAGAGAGACGGCCCCATGGCTAAAGCTCCAGGCCTGGGATTGTACCTTCAAAGGAGACAGGATTGTCATTTGGTTAAAACAAGGGGAGTGGAGGGCAGGACTTGGAGTATGACTTTGAGGGGAAAGTCACTTAAATCTTTGTTCAGCAATCTAGAAAAATGGATTATGATGTCTGGTGTGTATGTATGTGTTAGTTTTTTAATGCATGTTTGAAGTGCTCTGACAACTTCTGTTGAAAGGGGAAAGTTTGATATCAGACAGTCAGTAATGCAAATTAGGAGATCCTTTGAGATTTCCTCCTTTTTGACAATGCTAGCCTAATCTATTTGAGCAATGACTTTCCTTCCTAGATGGTAAGAGATCAGCTCTAGAAATCAAATTTGTGGACTATTTTGGCTATCTGAATGTAAAGTACTTGACTAAATTTAGAGCTACATGGTGAATAATTTTGGAAAGCAGCCTAAAGCAGTTCTTGAAACAGCAAATTTAATTGATTCTCTTAAAATGATGTTTAAAATGATTTAGCTTAAAGCTAGTTTAATATAGTATCTGAAGCTTGAATTTGAATTCCTCTTGTAAGAGGCTTGATACACTTTTCCTTTGTGGATTTTTTGCCCAGCTGTGAGGCAGACAAGTATTTGACCACAGTATTGCACATCATTTGCATGTGATGCTGATGTATTAGACCAGTCAGAATGACTTGTAGAGTTACGCAATTTGGACAAGTTTCCTGTTTGGATCCCTCCCCAGGGCCTGGGCATCAAGCAGTGTTCACATTGCTTCATGAGCACTGGCCAAGAGTTGTAGTCAGGGCCTACCAATTTCATGGCTGTGAAAAACACATCACGGACTGTGAAATAAGCCCTTTCTATGAATCCGATGTCCCCTTGTTCCTAGGAGAGCCCAAGGAAAGAGCTCCTAGCTCTGGCTGGGGCATGACAGGACTTGTCCATCCCCTGCACAGCTGCTTGGGGGGGTGGGGGAGACTAGACCCACCTCCAGGTGCCTCCCTCTACTGCAGTACGCTCTAGGACTGGGCAGCAGCCCCAGAGGTTCTTGCAGCTGGAGGAGACTTGTGGAGTTGTGTCCAATCTTCCCTGTGCTGCTGGGAGTGCCCTAGCAAAGCGGACTCCTAGCTGTAGTCCAGGCATGGCTGAGGCAGGACGGGACTTGCTCTTTCCATGCAGAGCTGCTCTTGGGTATCTCTCATGGCTGCAGATAGCTCTGCACCCTCTCATCCTCATTCTGTCAACTCTGAAGGCAGCAGAGAAGTGAGGGTGGCAATCCCATGACCCCTTTACAACAGGTTTGCAATCCTCCCCCCCCCCGCATCCCCTTTTGGGTCAGGACCCCCATGGTTACAACACCTAAAAACATGAACTTTACCAATTTTTCAGATCCTATAGCTGTGAAGTTGACCATAATGGAGGTGAGTTTGATAGGGCCCTAATTATAGTTGCCACTTAATGAAAAACTCAGTATCACCACTCCTTGTTCCTGCTGCGGGCCATAATAACGTCTAGCAGGAACAAAACTGATATTTTGTAAGTTTTGCTCTTGGTAAGTGTGAGTGCGTTTTGTTCAAGCTGTGATATTAATACATTTCCTGAAGTTCAGATGTAAAGGAAGTTGGTGTGTAGCCTTTCAGTTAATGTAAATTGGCAGCTGTGTAACCCCTTGGGCTAGTAGTATTTCTGTCAGCTTTCCCTACTGTGTGGTTATCCAGTTTCCTGGAATGCATTGGCAATAGTTATGTATTCCTGATACCAATATAGACCAGGAATGTATGTAGGGGGCTTTTTTAATGACTCAAATGTCAAAGATAAACACTTGTATTTTATTCTCTCTGCTTCAGCAAAATTTCATATATTGATCAAATGTCAGTAGCCTGTTTATAAAGCTGTACTCATGACACTGATGTTAGTTTTTGCAGCAGTACTTGCATATTAGAGAATTAAAAACAAGCCTAAGAATATTTGTTGGCAACAAATTTTAATATATGTATCTAAGATATTATTCTGGTAAAACAATAAACTTCAGTGGAAAATGGTTAGTAAAGGAATATGAAATCTGAGTAAAGGGCAAATGATAAATCTGCATAGTTATGTACATTATTGTAAATGTGGTTTTTGACAGGGAATTAATATGGACTTGAATTTTAGCTTGTGCAAATTATCCACTTTAAAAGATCTAAGTGTTAAATTGAAGAATTAAAAATGATTCCGTAGAACTTGGCTGTAGTGAAATTTTGTTTAAAAGAATTTTGGTTATAATGAAAACTGTGCTAAAGTGAAATTAAGTCATTTGTGTTCGGGGAATGAAAAGGATTATTTAGCTATATGAATTTTATTTGCTTGATTGCTAACTTAAAATGTACACTGGACAAAAGCATGACAGGAGCATGGCTTTCCAGGAGAGAGCAATCCATGAACTTTCTCGTATTACATGAACTGTCAGCAAATATAAAACAAACTGGCCTAGGAATGGTCTTCAAAGTTCATTGCTTCTCACAGCAAAATTGCAGAATGGAATTTAATTTATTGGCTTGGGTATGCATCATGTGATTTTCCTCAGAAAAATCTATCGTCTTCCACCTTTGCTGCTACTAAACAGGATATCTAGCTAAGCAGAATTGATTCTTGTATTGGCCAATTGAAATGGGTTTTATACAAATGTTATATATGGAATATAATATTTGTGCATAGGTCTAACTCAGTACAACAGCACCTACATTAGTAATGACCTACATTAGATTCTTTTCTTGACTAAAACATTGGGGTGAAGCTTGGGTAGAAAATTCATTGTGGATTGAATGTTTTTAAAAAAGGTTCCCTGCTTAGATAACATTTTCTTATTTTTTTCAGAAATGATGCAGTCATAATTTCTGGAAGAAAACTGGCTCAGCAGATCAGACAGGAAGCCCGACATGAGGTTGAACAATGGGTAGCAGCTGGTAACAAGAGACCCCATCTCAGTGTGGTTCTAGTTGGAGAAAATCCTGCAAGTCACTCCTATGTACTTAACAAAACCAAAGCAGCTGCTGATGTAGGTAGGTTCTTGCACTCCTGTCTTTGTGCCCTAACTAATAGGACACTTAACAATGAGTATCTTTAACTAATTTAAGACCCCAATTTAAGTTGGGCTTCTCATATGCTGGATGAGGATACACAATTTTCAGCTTGCTGCCCATATACACTTTTATCCATTTAGCCTAGTAGTAGCCCTAGTGAACCCACCACATCTTCCGGTGCGGTCTGTCTGCTTTCATCTAACGTTGAGGTACAGCCCTGAATGCAGTGCTTCATCTTCATCTGAATGATAGACCAAGGAGGAGCATTGTGGTTTGCATCTTCTTATTTGAATATAAGATATTTAAGTCCATGGTATGTAATATCTGTTAATGAAAGATTGAGACTTTTAACTTGTCAATAGAGATGATTTCTGTAGTGTAAAAATCAGCATGAATTAAGAATGTTCATTTCCAGACTTAATCTACATTTGACCCTCTCCAATAATGTGGTGTTTAAAATTACTCTGTAGGAATCAGCAGTGAAACAATCCTGAAGCCAGCCTCCATCACTGAAGAGGAGCTGCTTGATTTGATTAGCAAGCTAAATGATGACACCAATGTGGATGGCCTGTTAGTGCAGCTTCCCCTACCTGGTGAGTTGGTGGGATTTTGAGGAGCTCTTACTGGGCTTGTCTTCACTACTGGGAGATCCATGCAGTGGGTGTTGATTTAGCGGGTTTAGTGAAGACCTCCCAAATCAAGGGCAGGGTATTCTCCAGTCAACACTTTTTCTCTCTTTTCTCTCCCTGGACCCACCTCGAGTGAAGACAAGCTCACTGTGTTTGCACCTTTACCTACAAGACTTTCAAATGTCTTGTGTGCGGTGAGGGATCAAGTTACAGTATTGTTCTGCCCTGAACCTGCTGTGACATTGCTGCTTCCGTGGCTCTTGTGTGTGAAGCATATGAAGGAAATGGCATTCTGCCATGATGCTGTTCAATGAAGAAAATTTGGTTTGACTTCCTTTGTAGTAGCAGTTGAATTTGTGCATATAGTTGACATGGGCGTAGGTTAGATCTGTTTTCACCTTTCTGGAGTAGTGGCTGTTTGTTGGGACTGCATTGTATACACAACTGCAATCTAGGTGGTCTAAAAATACCATCTCCAAATTTAAAGGGATATTTTCACTTTCATTGAACAAATATTGAATGCACAAGGGTAAATTTGAAGTCCCTATGGTTAATTCCCTGCTTGTATTCAAGGAACTATGGAAAGCCTGTCAAATTCATGTAGCTGTAGGGCTAATATAGCCACTTGAGATTGCAGTAGAAATATTTACACGTGAATATCTGATAGTTGGGTTACATGGTTAGCCTCAAGTTTGCTATCATGCTTTAGAATAGGCTCATGGTTTTCTGCTACCTGGAGATGTGTGGAAGAATGTACAGTGTAATTCAGGAGAGGCAAAAGTGATCATTCTCAGCTAATTACATTTTCAGCTGATTAAATGGAGTTGGCTGGACCCTAATGTTGATGCTTTTTTCAGAGCATATTGATGAGCGAAAGATCTGCAATGCTGTGATCCCAGAAAAAGATGTTGATGGCTTTCATGTGGTGAATGTGGGGCGCATGTGTCTGGACCAATATTCGATGCTGCCAGCTACACCTTGGGGTGTGTGGGAAATCATCAAGAGAACTGGTAGGGGTCATACGAGCAACATTTTAAGTGCTTTTCATCTCCTTTGCAGTTTAAAGTTGAATGAGTTTTAACTTTTCCAATCCCATAGGAATTCCAACCCTGGGGAAGAATGTAGTAGTGGCTGGCAGATCAAAGAATGTTGGAATGCCCATTGCAATGTTGCTGCATACTGACGGCAGACATGAGCGCCCTGGAGGTAACAGCTCTGTTCTTGTGAGAGTTTGCAGGCTAGTTACAATGGGTCACTAAGAGGGGAGACACAGAAAAGAACAAGTGCTGTAGAACATAATACGGATCAATAGTTTCCTGATTTCTGGATCACTGCTCATCATTGCAGTAGAGGTGGTGGTATGTACTGCAGGCCATGCCAATTTGTGGCTAAAGATCTCATGGCACTTGTAAGGGTAAACACACGGCACTCAAGTTTATTGATGTGAAGTGATTTTCCCCCCTTTATCAGTTGTTCAGTAAGAGGACCTTGTCCCCAGCCCACTTAATATGGGAAAACCGGTGGTTGTGATCCACACACTGAACTTATGATCTAGAATTTTTCATGTCAAAACCTGAGTAAATGCTCATTATGACTAATCTTGCAGGTGACGCAACAGTAACAATATCACATCGCTACACTCCTAAGGAACAGCTCAAGCAACACACGATTTTGGCTGATATTGTGGTAGCAGCTGCAGGTAAGACCATTAAACTCTTTGCACTAAAGGCAAGATTCCCACAAGGGAGAAACTTGCTGTAATGATGCTGCTTTATATAGGAATCAGTATACTGAGGATGTCTTCAGGTCTTGGTGCAGTGTCCCCCATGTTGCATGTGCAGTCTGTGCTCTGTGAGGCTGGATGGCACTTGCAGCAGCATGGAGTGGTTGTGCAAGGAGCAGCCAGAGGGAGTTGTTTGAGTGAGGGGACCCCAGATGACTGCTGGCTTGAGTTGCAGCAGTTTGGGGACCCTCTTCTGATCTCCTATATAGCAGAGCTGTTGGAGCCAACCCAGCTTGTTAATTTTTAAGTGAACATGGAAGAATCATTCTCTGATAAATGACTTGCCTGTTCCCAGCTGTATCTGAGTAAAAGGGCAGCACCATGACATTGTGAAATTGTATTTGGAAATCCTTATGGCTAGGGACCTATTTTATTATAGCATGTGAGTGGTTGATGCTGAAGAGTCAGGTTCAGATGCAGTTCTAATGTTCTGTTATGTATCATGCAGTAGCTTATGCCATCTGGTTAGATCCAGGAATAGCTCAGTTGTGGGACCTGTGTCCCTGCTCATCTCGTCTCCTTTGTCTAGTGCAGTGTCATGAACAGTACATGTGCAGAGGAGCTTCGATGGATCTCTGCTTAGTCATGGAACCATACATGTAGTGGCAGCCCACTCTTAGTATGGGGCCATCAGCAAGGGACTGAAAAAGGTGAAAGCATAAAAGGACTGAAACAGTCAATTTTAAGATGTCACATTACAGATCTACATTAAAAATGTGTGCATCAGGAAAACCAAATGCTGTGTCTCAGAGGTCATTCAATGGCAGTGTTACTGAAACCAAATTGCAGTCACTAAAGAATGAACTATTTCTTCTTAGGGATACATGTGACTTTTGAGTTACATAAAATTTATGTAACTGGCCATCTTAAATGTCTGGTAGAACCTGATAAGCATGGCCCCACCCCATCAGCTGCTATTTACCCACATTTCTGGCACTGATAGCTATGGCTGCTACATGCTCTGCAGGAGTGCCTTCTGTCACTGAAACTGAGAATTTTCCCAATAATTTCACTTCTTCCCCTTGATAGTGTTCTTATTACATTCACTTGATGACTTTGGCACACTCTTGTACTAACACAAAGCAAACATGTACCACTACAGAAGAACTGGTTATATAAACTTAATTGAAATTGAGTTCTTGGAAATGCTTAATTTTTTAAAAAGAAAATATTTTGGTTCTAAACTACTTGACAGCTCTTTTGGAGTAAATGTAACTTTTTCCTACTACTTACATTTTTTCCTCTTGAAAATTACTTACCCATAATTCTGTGTAAACTTGGACATAAGGGACTTTTTAAAACAAATCAAGCTGTTGATCATAATCCATAAAATGGAGTAGAATAACAAGCTGTCTTGTAAAATGCTTCTAATGGTAATGTATGATGGTTTGGATGGACATACTTACATTTTAGTTTTGAGACTCTGGTTTTCTGTCTCTTTACAGTGGGCTTATTGACTAGTTTTACAACTGAATTTTATTCAGTAGCAGCTCAACATGGTGTAATTGGTTGGTGGTTTTTAAATTTCAGGTATTCCTAATCTGATCACAGCTGATATGATTAAAGAAGGAGCAGCGGTTATTGATGTTGGGATAAACAGAGTGCAGGATCCTGTTACTGCCAAGTCAAAACTAGTTGGAGATGTGGATTTTGAAGGTACAGAGGCTGTTTTTGTATCTATTGCTTTAAGAGTATTAAATGTCTTAAGTATTTAGAAGAGCAGAGAAACCCCACTTATATGACTGAACTGATTTAGACTGACATGGAGAAGTTCTCTTTCCTACATTGTAGGGCAGATTGTGAATCTCATCTCATACCATACTTGAGAAATACTTTGGGAACGATGCTTCCTGTTACACCATAGTTAAACCCTGGACTACAGGGCAATTGACATGCCATAAACATCTGCACTTTTCAGTCACTTGATCTAACACCATTTTCACAGCTGCACAAAGAAACCTTTCTCAATGCTTCACCTGATAGTATGCAGGATTGCCACCTTGTGATGACTTGCTCTGCCTTTGAGTTTAGATACCTTATTACATGCTTTGATCATGCAACCTAACTGTCTTTTGAAGAGTTGTATGTAATGTTAGGTTTAGGTATTAAAGCTTAATGCTGCCAGTGCCCTGTCCCAGAAAAGGCAGGAGACAGCACATGTTCAGACTGTTTTAAACTCCTCTTAGATCTACACAAAACGGTGCATGGGACTTTTACAGATGGTCTTTGCTAGTTTTGAATTACTCTGCTGAGATTCAAACCTAGTTCACTAAGAACTAGATTACACATTAGTTAACAGATTTTTGCATTTCAATTTAGCCTGTTATGACTTGTCAGTATTTCTGCTTGTTAGTGCAGCTTCTCAGGAGGACCCAGGTTTTGAAAGCCTTTTCTAAAGTGTGATGCACCATTCTTAATTCTAACTTTCCTTCTTGCAGGAGTAAAGAAGAAAGCCAGTTACATCACTCCAGTCCCTGGGGGAGTTGGGCCCATGACAGTTGCTATGCTGATGAAGAATACAATTATTGCCGCAAAGAAACTGCTGAAATCTAAAGAGCTTGAAGCCTTAACTGTTTAATGGTGGACTTATAACTTTCAAAAAAACGTTCCAAATCAACTCCAAAAACAGGCCGATAGAAATGCAATATTTTTATTTATTGTAGAGAGGTGCATTCAATGAGACTTTGAAGTCAGTAGATATTTATTTAAAGCATAAGTATACAATCATTTGTATACAAAGGCTTTAAGCATCTAAATACCTGGGTCACTCCATCTGTTTAGTTTGTAATGATTCCCAGTGAAGTTGGGTTTTTTAATATTTAAACTAGTTACATTCTGAGAAGTCTAAATCTTGCAGGATGGAGAAAATCAGCTGCAAGTGATTTTGATATGACAGTGTTGCTTATACAGGAATTTATAGTACACAGGATATGTGAAGCTAGCAAGTTGGAAAAAGTATCATTCCACAGTGAAAGAATAATGATTTTCAAGGTAAAGTACTTTCATAGATCCTGAAATTTGACCACATTTACAGGATTGTTTGCTAGCATTGTTGAGGGTGCAAAATAATATATCAGGTGTGGAGCTAAAATTATTTTTCTACCAAAAAAGTTACACAGGTTTTAAAAATGGACTTAGACTTATATGGAAAAGCTGTTAACTACTTGTTCAAATCTAGGTAACATTGAATCCTGCTAAGACATCTTATAAGCACAGATAGGTTGAAAGCTAAACAGTTCTCCCAGCTATTTGTGTGTAGCTAGTCCAATATTCAGTACTGAGGCACAATGCAACTCTATTTATTTTTCTTTAGCCAAAGAACAGAGGTGGCTGTTGGCTCTGCATTGGATGTGATATTTTACACTACAGTGTGAGGCCTGAAAATGCTTAGTGAATAACCTAGGCTAACTTCGATTAAAAAATTATTGAAAAAATAATTGCTTGGTTTCAGAATCATTAGGATGGGTTAGTAACAGCCCAGATGTTAGGTTCTTGAACATATAGCCTGCCAGTTAAATTGGCGCAGGGCATTCGATCTGTATATAGTTGCCTTGGATAACTTCTGGTCTGGTATTACTCAAAAGCTACTTTTAAACTCATTACTGTTTTGGTGTATCAACTTCCTAAAAAAAGCTGGGATAGCTTTTTTCCACACAGCTAAATCACTTCACTTTGTTTCTGGTCAGAGACAGCCATTACACCAAATGGTTTGGTTGTCTGTTCTGGACCAGTCAGACTTGATTGCAATAACTCGCTTCCACTTTTGTCAAAGAAGCAGACTGCTTTGTGTGGTATGCATTCAGATTTTTTTTAAGGTGATAGCTTCCAACTTTTATTTCAGAGTACGTCAGCTGTAGTTGGAGCTGCTGTAGCAGCAGAAGTGAATTGTAGTTTAAATTCATTTCTGCTGCTTATCTGAGTGTTGCACCAAAATTTGTAGAATAGCTTCTTTAATGCTATCAGTAGAAAAGGGACTTTTAAAGTTTCTTACCATCTGTAGTGGACTGCAGTTCCATATTAACTAGGATGAAGATGATTGGATTTACATTTCTTTCTAGACACTTCCCTCTACAGCAAGTCATGTTTCTTCTGAAGGCAAAGCCTCAAATGCCCTGGAAGGTAGTTTGAAACAAAACCTGCTCCTGCTGCCAAATCTCTAAGAGGAAGAGAGACCTTTATTATGAGCAAAAAAGAAAAAAATCACTTGCTGCCTTACCTGCTGGAGCTGCGAGAGCCTCCAAGAATTGAAAGCTTGTCTGCTGCAAACTACTGTGCTGCTAGGTCCAAGAACACCATTAGTCATATAAGTGTTACCTGGATTTCACCACCTTCTCCACTAGACTGGTCTTAGCAGGTTGTTGTACAGGAGGGATGCATTTTGATGAGAGTGAAATCCTGGAAGTTAAGATTTAGGTTTGTATCATAAACACACTATAAAGTGAAGAGAATTTAATGATTTATTGGATTGTTAATGAAATGTAAAATAGCTACTGTATGTAGTAGCAAGTAGGCTGCAAGTCTGGTACCCTTCCAATCACTTTGCATATACCAAAAATTGTAAACAGCCTGTGACATTGAACACGGCATGGATTTAATTAAAACTGATACTGTATTTCAGAGCTTCCTTGATTTAAAAGTCAAGCATATTTGTGTGCTACATGACCACTTAGCTGAGTTAGCAAAGCCTTTTCAATGTGCTTTGTACACTGAAACTGAACGGACATATTGCATAAAGTAGATTAACCTTTTAAAAAGTAATTAAGATTGTAAGCCTATCATGCTTTAGCTACCACAGACAAGACTGATACAAAATAAACTAAAAAATATACAGAACCACCTTCAAGTTCAAATGGCTTTTACCTTAACATGTAAAAATTGTCTCTCACTTAACTGTCAACTGGAGTAATACTGTTTTATTAATCTCACATTCAAAAACAGTCTTGTTGGGTTCTCAAGCTAGAAAATACTATAAATAGAAAACTGAATTCAAGTTTTCTTTTGTTTGACTTCTCTTAAATATTTACAAAGAACCAGCATCTCTTTCATTCTAAGGTTCAAAGCACTTGCAATATTTAACCAGCATTCCAGACCCCCCTGTAGAGTGGACTTTGTCAGAAACAGGGCTCTTCTATCCTTAAAAAACCTTGAAGCCTCCTCTTAAAGGTGCACGCAGGTGGAATTGATGACAAAGCACTGAGGGCTTGCTCTTTGCAGCAATCTTAAATGGCTGATTTTTTTCCATTTCTTTCTGAACTTAGCTTACAATTGCATTTTTTTCTAAAAACTAAAGAATCAAGTATTAGTCAACAAAACCCTCAGGACAGGTTCTTTATGTTGCTTTCCTTTCTGAGAAGTGCAATAATGAGTGAGTAGGTACAGTAACACATTAACCATTGCAACAGTGCATCCAGCTGCCAGTTTGAAAGGATTAACTAGTACCAGGCCTTTGAGAGCAGACCCACTCTCATCTGAAATAGACATCTAAAAGTCAGTTCAAAGCAGGCTCACACCATGTGGCAGTTATGTGCAAGAGCCATGTTTACAAGAGGGGCAATTGTAGAGGAAACGAGGGCTGGCAAAAGTGATGGTAAGGAAGATGCCCTACTTGAAGGGTTGAGGTGTTTGTATAAAGATACAAGCTAAAGTGTTGTGTACTAAACTCTGGTGCAAATACAGACTGAGGTTATTTTGAATTTACATAACTGAACTGAATTTCCTGCCTCTTAATGTTTTTGAAAGCATGGGGGGGAGGCCGAAAATCAAAAGTAGAACTGGCTCTTAAATTTTTTTCCAAGGGAAGCCATTTCTTATCTGTAACCAGCACTCAAGGGACTACTGCCAAAGGCTGCACCTTATGATTTGAATTAAAAAAACACAAATGTTTCAAGTCATCTGACTTAACCAAGAATGAGATTAGTATGAAGTTCCACTAAAATCTATAGCTGCAGAAAACTTTTGAGCCCAGTAGCCTTCCTTCCCTGAATAAACTGGGAAGTATATCAATCCAACTGTTATACATACATGTCTAGTTGTGCCAGTTTTATCACTGCCCTCTTTAGACACAGTTTGCACCACCCTACTTTTCACTTACATGGAGGCCAAGTAGCAGACATTTTCCTTTCACCCAAGTTATGGAACCTTCTAATTCCAACACAAGTCCTTAGGTTTCATCCCCACAGTTAACTGAGCTGTAACCTAGTGGAGGGGGAAGGCCAGCAATCCAATCTGACAGCTAACAATTTTTTAATGAGGAATTAATGTTAACTGAGAAGGGCATGTAAGTCACTTCCCAGCAGTACTGCTGTTGCTACCGTCTGGCTAGTGTATGGAATCATAACCGCTCAATTGTCACAGGACTTGTTCTAACAGAGAATCCCTCTTTTGCTCCAGTGGCAGGGGCCTGTGCTGTCAGAGCAGGAAGTTCTATTGTCTAGCTGGCTCTAGCATGTATCATAAAAATACCACAGGCTGTAGATTTCTCCACTCCTGTTTAGATAAGGCCTGTACTGGAAGGGGATGGATTAGATCAGTTAGGGCTCTTCCATCTCTAACCCTGGGATTAACCAAACGTTTCACAGCCCATAAGTGCTTCTTACCTTCCAGACAGTTATTTGTATGTGGCTAGGTTGAACAAAAATGGATGGTCCTTGCTGGTGTAGAACATGCTGCCAAGTAAAAGCTAGGCAGTCATTGCCGTCGCCCCTGTAATGGTTACCTGCAGGACTTTCTAGTTCAGCCTGACTGGCCTGGACAAGGGCTGGCTTGTGTGTGTGTCAACCTCTTACAAGTTTCTCCATTAACAATAGGCATTACATGGACTAAGTCGTCTTAGAACAGTATCATTATAACTTGAGCAGAGAGAGAGAGGGGTTAGTATGGGAGGGTGGGAAGTGACTGAGTTTCGCTTTTTACAAGTCTAACCCTTTTAAAATTGCTCCTAGCCCCAGAGCGTGAATGCCACTGGGTAATACAGAGTTCCTATAGAAAACACCCTCCCTTCCTGCAGGACAGAGGCAGTTTTAAAGGGCTATGGCTCTATTTTTAAACAGCAGCCAGGGACATTTTCCACTTTGATTCGAAACATTCCATAACTTCCCAAAAAGGGAATTTTTCTTAGCCCTGTTTTGTATACTTTTCTGGGGTGTGCATTGTTTGCTGCATATGGTGTGTAAAACATACAATAAATTACAGTTTACAGTCCTAAAATCCTCCCCCAATGGAATGTCACAGATTACTACTCAAACTGGGTAGAGTGGTGCTCATCTTATCTGTGAATGCCCCCTGGGCCAACTAACGCTAATAGGGACAGACTACAAAAGAACGGTGGAGTTGAAGCTTGCACTGGAAAGGGTGCGACTCTCCAATGCTGGTGATGTCAGGGTCCAGATGCTGAAGGAAGGTGGCCCTGCTAGCTTCACAGTCTTCACTGAAATGGGAGCAACCGCCTAGGGTCTAATGTCCCCTATTACTGCAGGGACCAGAGTCAAAGTACCATTTCCACATTCCTGGCATTGCTCTGAAGCTGGTGGTGGTTTCTTGGCCCAACTGAATGGGGTGCAATTCCACAGCAGTTCTAATTTATTCTGCTAAAAGCTAATGGAGAAATGGGTCCCGGGGACCTATGAGCTCCTTAGTCTGTCACATAGAAAAATATGCCCAATTTTCTTATTTATATATCATCACAAAGGAAGGGCAGTGTGGGACTACAGCGTGGTCTCGCTGCCCATGTCCCGAGGGTGCTTTTCTGTGTCACTGTCTTCATAGTCCGACTCCATCTCTATCTTCACCTGGGGCACAGCGCAGAGAGGGTTTCGGGAGTAGTTAAACGCAGGAGATGATGGGCAGGAAATCTTCAGGTGAAGTGTAATACTGGAAGGGAAGAAGGCACAACAAAGGGGTTACAATCCATGAGGCTGGGTTAAAGCCATAGTCTTTATCTAACAGGGGGGGGTGGGAAGGGAGGAAGTCCTGAGATCTAGTCCCACCTCTGACACTGGCTACCTAGACTTTTGGACATGTTCTTCGTGGTTCATTTTCCTCAGCTGTATAACGAGGAGCTTGTGGGGAAACCTGGATCCAGACGTCTGACTGTGGAGCCTGGACCCAGCTCTACTACAGAGAACACCTGCCTCACAGAGGTCTTTAGGTAAGATTTGTAAGTACTTTAAAAGACGAAGAGTCCCGTCTATTAATTCTTCATGTTCAAATCTTTTTCAAAACACCCCCTGAGCTGCTCCATGTTTTCTGAGCTTGGGAGGCAGAATCAAAGGACAGAAATCTAATAAGAAAGAAGGAAATGTTGTTCCCATGTGTTAAATCTGTGGAACTCTCAGCTATAGGATATGATGAGACACATAATGGTGCCAAGCTGTTCAAAAATGATATACACATCTAATTGTAAGGATGTTAAACTGACTATGATCAGAATTTCAAGGGCTGTTGATTCTCTACTAAATTCATGGCCACGAAAAACATATCACGGACTGTGAAATCTGGTCTTTTGTGTGCTTTTATCATGTTCTATACAGATTTCATGGGGGATATCCGAGTTCCTCAAATTGGGGGTCGTGACCCAAAAAGGAGTTTCAGGGGGTCACAAGGTTATTTTAGGGGTGCTGCAGTATTGCCACTCTTACTGCTGCACTGCATTCATAGCTGGGTGGCCAGAAAGCAGTGGCTGCTGACCAATGGCCCAGCTCTGAAGGCAGGAGCACAGAAGTTAGGCTAGCAATACCATACCAGGCCATCCTTCTGCGCTGTGGCTGTTGGCAGCTCTGCCTTCAGAACTGGGCTCCCAGTCAGCAGCTGCCACTCTCTGGCACCCAGCTCTGACAGCAGAAGCAAGGATCACCTTGCGCCCCCTGCCTCCCCCCAACTTCTTTTTGGGTCAGGACCCCGACAATTACACCACCCTGAAATTTCAGATTGAAATAATGGAATTTATGATTTTCTAAAATCCTATGACCGTGAAATTGACAATGCCAATGAAGTCCTGCGTGTTTCAAGCTGGGACCCAAAAATGAAGGCTTCCACAATGATTGGGCACTTCTGAAAATTAAGCCAACATTTTCACAACACACCTCAAAGAAAGGCCAGTATCTCCAATATACAGAGGGCTAAACTAAGGCATAGAGGCGCTATGGTCAATGGCTACCTTTCAAACTCCCACCCTAGAACAACAAGCTTTAAGCTTTCGTATGCACTAGACAATCAACAATGCAAATCCCATTGACTGGAGAAATTCCATTACAGTGAACAAAACCTCAGCATCTAGACAGGGCACACGTGAAGTGGAGACAATACAAACGCATCTCATTGGGTGCAAATGTCAACCAGGCATGTGTACACAAACCAGAGTACTAGAACTGACCCCAAACCAAAGCCCCAGATGCCAGGAGAGACTGTGGTGCTGAAAGCATTCTGGCCTGACTGGTAAATGGATTAGACACCCCCGCATTTCCCCCTCCCCCCCCCAAAAAAAAAAAAAAAAAAAAGCCAAAGCATCAGTAAACATTTCATGGTACGATCTCTCATGAATCATCAGGCCTAGAAACTCTGGCTATCACTTCTCACTATACATTGGAATGCCAGCTGACCAATGCACTACAGTGGTGTGTACTAGCTTTGGGGTGCTAGAAATGTCAGACTCTAAGAATCACATCGTTCAGCTTACACTCATGCATGGCCACTGCATCTAATACTTGCAGAGTAGCATCTCAGTCTGTGACCCAGCCAGTCAACACCTGCACCAGGGCAAAACAGTCCTGGGGAAGAGCGGATCCAAACTCTATGAATGGCCCGCCATATTTATTGTAAGCCCAGCCAAAACCCAGGCTCTGAATTTTGGTGGATCTGGGCCTGAATGTTGCAGCTCAGGCTCATTTCTTTCTATTTGTGTTGCCAACTTTTATGATTTTATTACAAGTCTTGGATACCTGATGTTTTCCTTAAAGACCCAGCTCCTGGAATCATGTGATTAGGTGAGAAGCTCAGCTTTCATTAAAAATAGAGAGGAAGTTTCTAGTGCTCATGGCTGAGGAGAAAGACAAGAAAACATGAACCCAAAAGACTCTTAAAAGCAGAAAGAAAAACAAAACCAAAATTATTTTAAAAAAATCTCATGGTTTTTAAGCCAATTCATAATTTCAAAAGCCGGGGGCTGGCAGTACTGCTATTATGCCGATGAGGGTGCTCTGAAGTGAAAGGGCTTCAGTATCAGGGTACAAACCTTCACATGAAGCAGGAGTAAGAAAGACAGAAAAAGACAAGAGAACCGCAGGTTCAGCAATCCAATGAATTCAAAGTGGGACACAAGTTATTTAGTCAAGTAAGCGGATGGTCTTCCCAAAATGAGCTCCCAAAATCCAGCTGGATGGTTGCCGCATGTAGCACTAAGCACTAAAGTTCTTCAAACGGAAGGATTGGAGACAGGATTCCTAAGAATTTAGAGCCAAATCTTGCAAACTCCACACTGCCATCAAAGGAAGGATCAAACCCAATGACAATCTGGTCCATCCCCTTCATCAATGCACAATTATTGCCTACGGCCCATTTCCTAGTGCACTGCCCTCTACCCTCTGGAGAAGATTCCACGTCTCACTGCTGGGAAGCTCTTTCTTGGTATTCAGTCTAAACTTTCCCTTTTGTAACTGCAGTCCATTTCTCCTAGACAGGTCTACTGTACCACACTACAGAGTTGAAGGAAAATATGAACAAACTTTCACCTTATACTCAGATCACACCTAATCTGAAGATGGAAAAAAAATGGTACTTAATAAAACAAGCTTAAAACTTTTCTTATTCCTTTCTAGGCATTTTCACACAGTCTACTAGCCATCTGCTCTGTCTTACACAGCCAATCATCCCTCCAAGTATTTATACAACTATCTACAGGCATTCATAGCATTAGTGCCCTAGGTATTTACACCATAGCATCTGAGCTACTTGCTGTTGCTTTGACAGGGTTCATTCTGGGCCCAGCTGTGTTAAACTACCAGAGCGGAAAGCGTCTTCCTGGGGTATTTCTGGCCCAACAGGGAAGTGGAGATACTAGAATTTTCACAAGTGAAAGTTCTTCTTTGAGTGATTGCTCATATCCATTCCAGTTAAGTGTGCGCGCCACGCTTGCACGCTCGTCGGAAGATTTTTACCCTAGCAACCCCAGTGGGTCAGCAGGGTTGCCCCTGGAGTGGCGCTGCCACGGCGCCGGATATATACCCCTGCTGACCCGACCGCTCCTCAGTTCCTTCTTACTGCCCGTGTCGGTCATTGGAACAGTGGAGCGCGGCTTAGCTGTCCTCCACTTCCCTAGCTTCTCCTTGTTCATTCGATATCTTGTTGTACATAGTTGACTTAGTCTATAGTGTAATTAGTTTTATACTTATTAGATAGTTAGTGTACCTAGTTTAGCGGGGTTAGGGCATTAGCCCTTCCTGGTGCCGGTGCCCATGCCCGGTTCACTGGGGTTCAAACCGTGCTCGGCCTGTAAAAAGCCGATGCCCACGAGCGATGCCCACGACTCTTGCCTAAAGTGCCTTGGGGAATTGCACATCTCAGATAAGTGCCGCATTTGTAAGGCTTTTAAGCCACGGACAAAAAAGGAGAGGGACTTTCGCTTGAAGACTCTCCTTATGGAGGCAGCCCTGAACCCTCTGTCCTCAGTACCGAGCGCTGACAGCGCTCCTCCGGCACCGGACCGCACCGGCTCCGCCAAGACACCTCGGCACCGGCCTTCTCCAGCACAGGGACCTGATCGGAGGCCCTCCGCTTCCTCCATGCCTTTGACGCAGACTCACCCTTGTTCGGACCGCCTGGCACCTACTCCTGCTGTGGCGCCAATGACTGTGATACCATCGACTCTGGTCCCGAGAGGGCCGTCGAGTCCGGTCCTTGAGAGCTCCCCGCCGAGGCCTGTGGTTGAGCTTACAGTCCCTTCCACACTGGAGACATTCTCCTCAGCCAGGGACCTTATAGCGATGACTGAGTCTGCCCTGCCTCAACCCCTGGCACCGCCAGTGCAGGTACTACATTCCAGAGGGAAGCCAGCTGCTATGAGACCTCCTTCACTGGAATCGCAAAGCTGGCACCGATCTTGATCCAGGTCCCGGCACTACTCACGGTCTCATGGACGGTCCTGGTCTAGATGCCGCTCGCAGTCCCGGCACCGCTCACCTAGGCGGTACCGGTCGTACTCGTGGCACAGATCCACTTCTCGTCCTGCCCGGTACTCTCGGTACTGCTCCGGTTCTAGGCACTGCTCCTGGCACCAAGGCTCTCGAAGCTGGTCCCGCCGCAGACCTTTGAGATCCAGGTCGACCTCCTGGCACCGCGCTGGTTGCAGGTCCTGGTCTCGTTCTCGGCACTGATATGACTCGCAGTACCGATCCCCGGCACTGAGGAGATCTCCAGCAATGAGAGCAAAGGACTCATACCAGGCTCGCTCGGCTCCTCCCTGGCCGTCCCGACACCCGTCCATGTCTTCTCAGGCGGATAGTGCATACGCCCCAGACACTGACGTGCCTGCTGCATTATTCTAGGAGCCTCAGCCTCAAGATCATGGACCACAACAGTGGGGTTTCTGGATGCCTTGGGCGTACCATCAGGCCCAAGGCTCTCACCCAGGTCCATTGCGCTCGGCCACCTCAGAACACCGACTGCCGGAAGCCACAATCACCTGCCCTCCTCCTCCTCCTATGAAGGAAGGGTTGACCCAGCCTCAGGACTCCCAGCTCCCCAGGGAGACAGAGACGATCCACCAGGAGGAGCCATCATCAGATCCGCTTGTTCCAGGTCTCTCCTCTTCATCCTCCCCTGACGAAGCTGTAGCTGGAACCTCATCTGTTGGCCCTCCACCAATCGACCTCAGGGACAACCAAGACCACCTCAGACACATTGCACAAAATATGAACTTGCAGGCCGAGGAGGTCCCTGAGGTACAGGACCCAGTGGTGGACATTTTGTCATAGATGCCCCCACTAGAGTGGCTCTTCCCTTCATTAGGACCATACAGGCCAATGCCAATACGATCTGGCAGTCCCTGGCCTCTGTCCCACCCACTGCGCGAGGTGTAGAGCATAAATACATGGTGCCTTCCAAGGGCTATGAATATCTCTATGTCCACCCTCCTCTTTGCTCCCTCGTTGTCCAGTCGGTTAACGAGAGGGGGTGCCATGACCAGCAGGCTGCAGCCCCTAAATCAAAGGACGCGAGACGCATGGACTTGCTAGGGCGCAAAGTCTATTCCGCAGGGGCACTCCAACTCCGTGTGTCCAATCAGCAAGCCCTCCTTAGCTGCTATACTTATAACACCTGGGTGGCAGCGGACAAATTTTAGGAGTTGCTTCCACAGGATGCACGACAGGAGTTCTCGGCGATCCTTGATGAAGGAAAGAAAGTGGCAAGAGCTTCCCTCCACTTCCTTCTTACCGCCCGTGTCGGTCGTTGGAACAGTGAAGCGCGGCTCAGCTGGACGCCGCGGACTCATTTGCCAGGACTCTGGCCTCTGGCGTGACTATGCGGCATATCTCGTGGCTGCAGGTCTCTGGCCTCCCCCCAGAGCTCCAACACACTATTCAGGATCTTCCCTTTGAGGGCCAAGGGCTGTTCTTGGATAAAACTGACCCTAGGCTGCAGAGCCTAAAAGACAACAGGGTCATTATGTGCTCGTTAGGCATGCACATGCCAGTGACTCAGCGCAGGCCCTTCCGGCCCCAACCGCACTGTCCTTACCCTCAGCCCCGGCAGAGGCAAGACTTCACCAGATGGCAAGGCAGAACCACTCGCCGAAGGCAATCGGGCAACCAAGGGGCCAAAACCAAGGCTCCTCCAAGCCTTCCTCAGGGCCAAAACCTTCCTTTTGAAGGTGCGCCCAAGGGCGTTGTACCAGTTTCTTTAAAGGATCCATCCCCTCCTTTCTCCAACTGTCTTTCCTTTTCCCTCCCTGCGTGGTCCCAGCTAACATCAGATCGCTGGGTCTTACGCATGCTGGAATTTGGATACCACCTCCAATTTATTTCAAACTCCCCCTTCCACGCCCCTCCCTCGTCCCTCTTCAGGGACCCCTCTCACGAGCAACTCCTCCTCCAGAAGGTGCAAACGCTCCTCGCCAAAGGAGCCATAGAGGAGGTACCGGAGCACGAATGGGGCAAAGGGTTTTACTCCCACTACTTCCTAATCCCCAAGGCAAAGGGAGGTCTTAGACCTATCCTCGATCTGCGGGAACTCAACAGATACATGATAAAGTTGAAGTTCCGTATGGTATCCCTGGGGACCATTATCTCATCCCTGAATCCTGGAGACTGGTATGCCGACCTCGACATGAAAGATACCTACTTCCACATAGCCATCTACCCACCTCACAGGAGATTCCTCCGGTTAGTGGCCAACTGCCAATATTTTCAGTTCACGGTCCTCCCGTTCGGCCTCTCTACAGCCCCAAGAGTATTCACCAAATGTATGCCTGTAGTCACCGCCCATCTCCGCCGCAGTCGGATACACGTGTTTCCGTATCTAGACGACTGGCTCATCCGAGGGACCTCCGAGGCGCGAGTCCTCTGTCACATCTGCATTGCCAAGGATCTTTTCCTACATCTAGGCCCAATGATCAATGCGGAAAAATCGACTCTGATCCCCACTCAGAGGATAGAATTTATTGGCGCCACCCTGGACTCCAATCTTGCCAGAGCCTGTCTACCACTGCCACGAGTCCAGATTATGGTAGCCATCATCCAGGGTCTGCGAGCGGCACTGTTGACTTCGGTACTCACTTGCCTCGCTCTCCTGGGCCACATGGCGGCCTGTACATTCATAATGAAATACGCCAGACTGCGCCTCCGACCCCTCCAGTCGTGGCTTAACTCACAATACCGACCAGCCAGGGATGCTATGAACATGGTCGTCACCATTTCCCCGACCGTCCTAGATTCCTTAGAGTGGTGGCTGGATCCCTCCATGGTGTGTGCAGGGCTCCCGTTCCATCCGCCCCAGCCCTCGGCGTCCCTGACAACAGATCCATCATCCCTGGGTTGGGGGGCTCAGCTCGGACACCTACGCACCCAGGGCCTTTGGTCATCTCAAGAGCTGACCCTGCACATCAACGTCCGGGAGCTGAGAGCGGTCCGCCTCACTTGCCAGACATTCCAACAGCACTTACAGAGCCATTGTGTGTCAGTATTCACCGACAACACAACGGGCATGCACTATATAACAAACAGGGCGGCACGAGGTCTTCTCCCCTGTGTCAAGAGGCCTTATGACTCTGGGACTTTTGCATAGCCCACTCTATACACCTCATCGCATCCTTTCTCCCGGGAGTTTGGAACACGCTGGCAGATCGCCTCAGCAGATCCTTCCTTTCCCACGAATGGTCACTTCGCCCGGACGTTACTCTTTCGCTCTTCTGGAGGTGGGGGTTTTCCCGGATAGACCTCTTTGTCTATTCGGGAACAGGAAATGCCAGATGTTCTGCTCCTTTCAAGGCCTCTCACCGGGTTCAGTGGCGGACGCCTTCCTTATACCGTGGATGACGCACCTGCTCTACGCTTTTCCACCATTTCTGCTCGTCCACAGGGTCCTACTGAAAAGTACACAGGGACAAAGCCCGCTTAATCATGATAGCTCCAGCGTGGCCTCGGCAACACTGGTACACCATGTTGCTAGACCTATTCATAGCCGACCCTGTCCTGCTGCCTCTTCACCTGGACCTGATCACTCAGGACCACGGCAAACTGCGTCACCCAGACCTTCAGTCCCTCCACCTCACGGCATGGCTCCTGAGTGGCTGACCCAGTCTGAGCTGTGTTGCTCTGCCCCAGTGCAACAGGTGCTCCTGGGTAGCAGGAAGCCTTCCACTAGAGCGACATATTTGGCCAAGTGGAAGCGTTTCACGTGCTGGTGTGTGGAGCAGAACTTCCTTCCCTCCGAGGTCTCCATCCCTAACTTCTTGGATTAGCTCTGGTCTCTCAAACAACAGAGCCTAGCGGTATCATCTTTGAGGGTCCATTTGGCGGCCATCTCTACCTTCCACCCAGGGGAGAATGGCCACTCGGTATTCTCACACCCGATGGTGTCTAGATTCCTTAAGGGCCTAGAGCGCCTCTACCCCCAGGTACGCTGCCCCACCCCAACATGGGACCTTAACCTGGTTCTTGCCAGACTCATGTCCGCCCCATTCGAGCCGTTAGCAACTTGCTCCCTTCTCTACCTCTCATGGAACACTGCTTTCCTGGTGGCTATCACATCAGCGAGACGAGTCTCCGAGCTTCGGGCCTTCACGGTAGATCCCCCATTTACTGTATTCCACAGGGACAAGGTGCAGTTGCGACCACATCCGGCCTTTCTCCCCAAAGTGGTATCAGCCTTCCATGTTAACCAGGAGATCTTCCTACCTGTCTTCTTCCCAAAGCCACATTCGTCTCGCAGGGAGCAGCAGCTACACTCCCTAGACGTC
>NC_133770.1:153932372-154000014 GCF_003597395.2 Chelonoidis abingdonii
TAGCCGGCAAGAAGGAACTGAGGAGCGGTCGGGTCAGCAGGGGTATATATCCGGTGCCATGGCGGCGCCACTCCAGGGGGCGACCCTGCCGACCCACCGGGGTTGCTAGGGTAAAAATCTTCCGACAAGCGTGCACGCACAGCACGCACACCTAACTGGAATAGATATGAGCAACACATATTGAAGAACAACAGTTACAAAGGTGAGTAACCGTCTTTTCTCTCCAGCAAGAGTTCCTGCCAAATTTTGCTGAGCTCTGGATAATTCGGCCCAGTATCTGACCTGATCTCTAGGCCTTTTGACCTTTGCCAATCCCACTAAAACACCATCTGATTAGACACATTTGCAGAGTTGCCAGTGGAGTGTTAGCTGCAGGGAGAGCAGAGTGCACCAATGGGGCTTAGTTCTCTATGTGCCACTTTAGAAAGCAGAGACACATTGCATGACAAGGGGGATGCAGCAATACCATATTACCTGCATATGCCAGATACACAGACAGCCTGGGGAATTCGCTGTGTCAGAGGTCAGTGCTCAGCATAGCAAGGAGCAGGAAGGACATTTTTTCCATTATGTGCAGCATTGTGCAACCTATCAGGTGCATTATAATTGGGCTTTCCCTTCTGCCCATTCCTTTCTCTGAATGATGAGATCTGCTATTGCACTGTGGTCTGCTATGATCTAACATGCCATAGCAATAACAAAACCTTATAGGATTGGAATAGCGGGGGAGTCCTGAGCTGGAACAGCAGGGGATTCCATGAGTTAGGACTGTGGTGCGCTGGCAGAGCTGGAGGTGGGGGGAGAAATCCCAGGAGTGGACTGACATAGCAGGAGGTGCTACAGATCAAAGTTGTGCCCCCCATGTTTTGATAGTGTCAGGGTTTATGAATAGCGTAATGAATGGTGTGTGGGTGCGGTACTGGTGACCCGTGATATGCAGGAGGACAGACTAGATGATCTGGTGATCCTTGCTGGCATTAAACTTTATGACCTTTAATAGCTGTGACTTAAATGACCAGGCTGTTTGGAATCTGTCTGGCAATGCAATAACTTTTCGAGATAAGGGCTAATTCTCTTCTCATCTGCACCAGTCGGTGCAACTATTTACACTGGGGGGGGTTTTTTTGTTTGTTTTTTTGTTTTGCACAGGTGTATCTGCAAACCCCTAGTGAAAATGTGCTACACCAATGTAAAACGTGAAGCTGGGATACATTTTCCAGGATTATGTTCTTAGTAAAGCTGAACTGCTGCCCCCTAATGGCCACTTTTTGTTATAAACAACAACATCTAGACAGCAGTGCAATTTAGGTATGGCACAGACATATCTCTATTCAGGCCCAGTTCTAGAGGGTGGGCATGGCTGCCAAACTATTATGCTACTCACTGACTGGTTTTAATTTTTGTTCATCCGCTGAGGAAAGTGGTGGAAGGCAGGAGGAGGCTGAAAATATTTTCCAACTTGGCTGGCAAAATGGCGAAGACCACTCATGTCTCTGTTCTCCCAAAGCTAAAGAAAACTTGGCTTGAATCAGGGTGAATAGCATCACTTCACTCTCTCTAATGAGGTTAAAAGAAACCAGTGTTTAATTAGAAAAAAAATCCAACAAATTTCCATACTTATGTTACAAATGAGACCTTGATTATGAAATCAGAAAGAAAAAATAGTCTAATTTGCACCCTTTACTTGTTGCGTGTCTCTCATTTGGGATAATGAAGACACACCGATCAATTTCATTTTTGCTAACAATCAGGTTCTGATCAATTTCACCTTCAGAATCTCATGCATCAAATCCAATGCTGCAATCTTTAGTGATACAAGGGAGATCCTGATTTGCTTAAAAAGCCTACTTTCCATTAGAATTAAAATAAAAAACAAACAGAACACAAAAACACAACAATGGGAACAGCTGTACCAGCCTTTTTGTTTAATAAAGGCTCCGTTTTCAGAAAGTCCAAAACAATGAGAGCAACTTAACGTGACAGTGTCCCTTTGAATAAAAGTTCTAGCTGATCTTCAAGATGTCATGTTTCCAAACAGACTCACTGGCTTTACACTAGGGCTGAACTGGACTCATTGTGTTTTGGAACCTAGCTAATGACATATATCTGGAATGATGCAGCATAAAAGCTACAAGGCAGGATAATCTGAATGCAAGACTGAGGTCTGATCTTTAACTCACACTGACCCCCATTTAGAAGTTTAATCTCTGCTTACCTATTTCTGTAAGTCACGACATCCAAATATTGTCACACTAATGAGAAAAGACTGCAAGGCCCTGTACACAGAAAGAAGATCCTGACAGCTGGTACTACACATGCAGTACACACAGGAACATCCATCTCCGTTTTCTTTGTGGGCATCACGAATTTCATGCTGCTGGGTACACATCAGCCTATTTGATAACTGGGACTGGTGGGCAGAATCAATTGAGGCAAAGGAAGGCCCTGCTCCCTTCACTGAGGAAGGGGGCCAGAACCTAGAAATCAACAGATCATGGGGACAAAAAAAGAAACAGCAGGGACTGGTGTGCGGGTCACAGCGCTGGAGACTAAAGTCCTCTTTTTATCTACAGAACAAGCGTAGCACTGACAAGCTTTTCTCATCCTTCCTTGGAAGGACGCACTAGGCAAGAGAGGGAGGAAGCTCAGTCCTTCATTTCTCTACCAGTGAAGGGATCAGCTCATGTCAATTCTCTTGACAGTTTTGAAATCAGACTGAGATCTCCCAGCTCTGCCAGTACAGACACCATGGGGCCAGCGACAGCAACAACCTATGCTGGATTTGAACCAGCAACTGAGTCAACCTCCACTGTGGCTTTTGTCAGTTTGCATCATACGCTTAGTCTGGTTACAAGTGATTGTATGATTCAGGGGACCTAGGGTCTTTTATTTCCTACTCTGTTACCAAGAGATGCTATCCAACCCCCTAACTGAACTGAGACATCATTTCTTCAATAGACTGTAGCAGCGTGTTGGCTCATTCAAGCACCATCAGCCATGGTACGGGGCCACAGTAGAAGAGGCTGGAGAGAATCACAGATCTTTAAAGACAGTCTATTTTCTAGCCTGATCTGCTGGCTGTTGCAGTGCTTCCTACTGCAAGTTAGACAGTGCTTTTATCTAGCTTTGTTTTAAATCTCCCAAGCAAGGGGGTGACACCCCTGCCCTTGAGAGAAGATTTATACCCCTTCAGGTATGTTCTCTCAGCAATGATGGGGAGTTTTTGCAGCTTGTGTAGACATATCCAAGCTAGCTTTAATCTAGCTTGCTTGGGTACTGGTGCAGCGGAGCTTCTGGCTGCTTGAGGAGTTATCCAGGGTTCCAGATGGGCTTGTACAGCCTGTGCTGCTACTGTTTCACTGCTCTGGTATCCGAACTAGCTAAATTCAAGCTGGCTCAGATACGTCTGCTCAAACTGCAGTCGTACCCCGGAATTGCAACAGAGACACACCCATAAATCACCCCTTTGCAGAAGGCAAGCACAGGCCTGATGCCCCGTTTCAACCACTGTGATTTAGTGGCTGATGGGCTTGTGCTGGCCCCCTCTACACAAGGGTGAATTCCACCCACAGAGCTCAGGGTTAGAATTTTCTTCCCCGAGATAAACCTAAATTTTCCCTCCCTTCACTTCACTCCGTTGCTCCTAACTAGACCCTCTCCTGTTGCCTGAACCAATTCTGATTCCTCCCTGGTGTTCACACCCGTGGAGATGCCTGACTCCAACAGGTTTGGGGGCAAGGCTTGGAACTGAGGAGGGATGATGAGCCTGTTAAATGTCATTTACCTGCGATCCAAGTCTGAACCGTTAGGAGAAGAATCAGAATGCAAAGCTCCAACTGGAGGACCTCTTTCCTGAAGGGAAACACAGATACATATGAAACCATTTTAGGGTGAGGAAGGAACAAAACAAAAACCAAAAATCCCCCAAGACCATCCCAGTTAGAGGGAAGAGGTTGGCGCTGCACTGCACAGCTGGGGCCATCCAGGAATGAGCCCTGTGGAACCTCCAGTAGCTCCGAGACCTCAACCATGAAGTTTAGTGATCTTGCATGGTCATCTCTCTCCACCCACTAATTGGTGGGAGAAAAAAAACTTTGTTGTAAATGCTGCATTTTTAAATTAATATGGCAACAAAGGGGAGGGAGCATCAAAGGCACAAATGAGAGTTAAGCATCCAACTCTCCACTGAACGTCGAGGTGCTTCTGCGTCTGTAGAAATCATCCCCTAATTGCTGCAAAAGGGAAGACCTGGCTACACAAATCTGCTGCTTTTACCTCTCGTGTGATCTTTGACTAGGTTTTCCTTTTAAATGTCTAAACCCACCTTTTCAAGCATGGGAGCCTCAAGTTAGGTGCCTAAATAAGGATTTAAGAACCCAAGTAAAATGTTGCTGAGCTCCTCTAGCACCCACAGATTTCAGTGGGAGTTGTGGGGGCTCAGAAACCCAAAGTCCTTTAACTTTGGGCAAATAACAAAAAACTAGAGAAAAAGCAAAAAGGAGCTAATCTCTGTGAATTGGTAAATGTAGAGTCAAAGGGTGCAATTTTCAAAAGTGTTTAAGTGACTTAGGAGCCAAAGTGCATTTTTCAAAAGTGCTTTTGGAGTTAGCAGCTTAAATTGCATTGAAAGTCGATGGAAGCTAGGCTCCTAAATTACATAAGTACTTATTCTTTGGGGACAAATCTTGATCCCATTGAAATCAGTGGTGAAACTCTCCCTAACTGCAATGGGAACAGGATTCTGCTCAAAGAATTGGCATTGGTTTCCTCACAAACAGGAAAAATAAATCCAACAGCTAGCCACAAAGTCAACACTCTGTTGGCCTGAGGTTCAACCTGTCAATCCAGATGCAAACTGCTCCCAAGTTCAGGGTTGCTGGGATCCTGTTGATGGAGGACCATGAAGGAAAGGCGTGTTTATCAGACAAAAGGGACGGGAAGTTCAGTGCATGTTACAATTCAATCGCTGGCCTTCCTGCTGAGATTGCCACCAGTAACTAGTGCCAATGATGATGCTGGCCTCTATCCACTGGGAACAGAACTAGACTCTTAGCTTCTCTTTTATAGGCAACAAAACACCCCTCACATGGTATCAACTCTGCATCACTGTCTAGCCAGGCTGGCTTCAAACCTGGTCTCCACAAGCCAAAAGGTCCTGTGTCTCCTATTGCCAATCCACTGATCAGTAGAATTTGCCTCTACAAGGCTTGCAACAAAAATGGAGGCCACTTGTCTCAGTGACCCTTGAAGGACAATGGGTTAGAGGATTGATCCTGAAAGGAGTTTCATTCTTGGAAAATGGACTTGGGAGACTCCGGGCTCATTGGAAACAAGACTATTTAGAGAGACAATAAATATCCTGAATCTCCATCTAAATACGAACCGGAAGCCATAAATGGGTTGCCATTTGGATAAAGCCTGGAGTCTGCATTAGTTGTTGACAATGGCAAGTCCCAATTCACCTTCCAACCGAGGATTAAATGTTATTTTTAGGGTTTTCAAAGCAGCCTAAGACAAAGAGGTGCCCAAATCCCATTGGGAGTTGTGACCTTAAGTACTTTAGTCCTTCTGAAACCCCATAAGAGATTGTTCCAAAGAGCAACCATGAGGAAAGACAGAGAAGGAACAACGACAGCTACAGAGAACCAGACGTGAACGCTGACCATTTATGTCTCTTCCAGGAGAAGTAAAGGCCTTTCCCTAATATCCCAGCAAAAGCTGAGACAGCCCATGTGTCAGGATACACCATGTGGAATAATTTACCGGTTCTAAGAAGTTCAGCCTCCACATGGCTGACGGCAGGGGACTCTCATGGGATAAGGTGGATCAGATGGACGTGAGGGGTCAAAGTCAGGACAGTAACTGAATTTAGAGCTGGTGTATCTTACACCATCTGCTGCGCCCCTCAGTGTGCAGCCTACACCAACTGAGACAGTCAGACATGTTGATGGACAACTTAATGCTTCCCAGACATCACCACATCTGGATTTTGCTCACTGAACCTGAGGGATTCTAAGAGGGGGAGTGGAAGATGCTTTAGATCACGCACCGAGGAGACCACACAGTAAAGTACGCCAGCTTTAAGTCCTCAGACTCCACCTCAGAATCTGGCTCATTGAATTTTGGCCCAGCCCTTCCCCTCACCAGCACTGCTAGTAACTGGACACAAGCGCTGCGCCTCTGGCCCACTCACATACAAGAGAGACGGACGCAGTTACCAGCATTGCAGAGGTTGGACCTTTCAGGCGCTTGGAGTGGAGCGGGACTTGGGAACAATCAGAAGCAAGTGTTGATTCTCCACCAGTCTGCGTCAGAAAAAGGCACATTCCAAATAAGCCAGCCCTTTACCAAAGTGACAAGATAAACATTTTACTGAAGGACTCGGGCGTCCCTCTGACGTGCAGTAGCCTGGGACAGGAGAGATGGCAGAGGGGAAGGGCTATTAGCACAACTGTCTTTCAAGAATGCAAGGGAGTCACCTTTAATCCGACAAATGCACAGGAATCCAACGTCTAATTTGCACAAATTTGGTTAATGATTATCCTGGGCTGTCACTGCTTCCTGTACCAGGCTGCAATGGCAGAGGGCCCAGGCCCAGAGAAGACAGAATGAACATTTCCCCCAAAAGACCTGTCATTTCAGGTGCTGAGCACCCACAGTTCCAGCAGAGCTTGGCACGTGCCCAACACTCCTGAAAACCACGTCCGAGGTGCCCGTAATTGGGCAGGTAAAATCAGAGGTCCCTTTGACTGCTGGTCACTTGCCAGTCGTCCCACAAGGAGATGGTACTGGAGCAAAGGCTAGAACCCAGGTCTCCTGAATCCCAAACCATCCGGCATTTTTTAATCTTTAACAACAGCAAGCAGCACTTTCCACTTCGCCAGTGAACTTTGTGCAACACTTTACACCCATTAACTAACAAAATTCTTATCCCCCACTCCTGCCATGGGGTAGCTAACGTATTATCCTCTGCATATTTACATATGGGGAAACAGGCATAAGAAGGTTCATTCTCCATCCAGGTTCTGATAAACACACTCATCACTATGGTAAAGTGACTTGCCCAAGGACATGCAGCACGTCAGTATGAGAGCCATGATTAGTACTACAGAGTTCCTGGTTCTTGATCTGCCTGTGGGCTGGTAACCCAGAGGAACAGGTTCTTGTGAGAGGTTTCTGGCATTCCTAGGCCAGAATGCGGAGTTTTCAGGCAGCAAAACAATTTTAAAATCAAGTTTGGATCTAAAAAGCAGCTGAAGGATCCACGTGTGTTCTTTTCCTCAAGCCTGTTTGCGGATCTCTTATCAACACATATCTACAGCTTCAAAACAAGCCAAGCACCTGCAGCGGGTTACTTTGATTAGTCATAGAATAGACCAAATTGTTGAGGATTAGTAAGTGGTAATAACGTTAGAACCTAAGCACTGTACTTACTGGTAATGCAATGGATACCGTTTTGGGGGTCTGATTGGACGGGTTCCATTGGGATCTTTATAACTGAGGGAGTTGGGAACCGAGGCTGGGAAAAAAGTGGGAAGAGCCAGTGAATACATTGATTCATACAGACATGTCTGGCATTAGCATGTCTGAAAACATACTCATGCTGATGAAAATACAGATGCCCTTCTGCATTAAATGGATCAGTCTCATGCATACGGCAGAAGGCTAGGATTTTCAAAGGAGTCTAAAGGATTGGGTACCCAGTTCCCATTGAAAATCCCATCCTAGACATCTATGTATCTATCTGCATGGTGGAAAGATCAGCATCAGTAACGCCAATTAACATTAAACAGGGTAATATGTTGCTTGCGCATAACAATAGCTTACATTTCTAACACCATTCATGCTAAAGGATCCCACATAAACTGCAGTAAAGCCATTTATCTGAAATGGTTTGGGGACATCAGAAACATCTGGCTAAACAAGGGGATTGGATGAGAGAGTTACATTACTTGGTAAATAATTCACATAAGTGGGCATAGCTAAGATTAGAATAGGCAAGATTTCTAGGTCAGAGGTTTTTGGATAAATGAGATTCTCCTACAGACAGAAGTCACCCTTCACTAAAATGCAGCCAACTCTGGGAGGAGGAAGGGGGAATATGGCAGCTCTTTAACAATGAATGCTATGCATCAGTTTAAGACAGGCAGTGAAGAGAACCATTGCATCCAATTCAAACCGCAAGGGGAGACTACATAGGTAGAATCAATGGGGAACTAAACCACAGAGTTTGTAAAGCTTAGTTGTGTCTACAAAATTTTATCCAGATACTTAACAAAAAACACAAGGAGTTTGGTGATCAATTTATGCCCAAAAGCATAAGCCCTAATGGCCCTTGTGACTTTTACCTTAGCTAGGAGTATAACTGTCACTGCTAGTTTTAGTCATATAAATGCCTCCTCTTTTGATCCTTACTGAGACAAATGCTTCAATACTACCCTGCAGAGGTGAGTTCCACAGGTTAATTATGTGTTGAATTAACAAAGTATGTCTTTCTATTCATTTTAAGTGTGTTGTTTTTGAATGCATTATCCTAGCCTCTTGAGTATCCTGCCCGACCAAAGTCCTTCCCTTGAGGCTTCTAATCATTTTGGTTGCTAGGTCTTTTGAGGATGAGGTGACCAAAACTGACCACAGCATTCAAAACATATTTGAAATCACCCTTTATCCCAAAACTGCTTGCCAAGGCCCCTATTCGAGACAGTTCTTAAGTCCCATTGAAGTCAAAAGGACTTAAGCACATGCCTCAGTGCTTTCCGGAACTTTCCCCAACGTGCTGATGGGCAGCCACAAATGGGACCATGGGTGGAAGCTGGGTACCTACTGCCCTTTGTGACTCTCTCTTTTATGGGGCAGCGTAGTTGGAGGGGTTTCTATGCATTCAGTACCCAAGGCTAATGCTGGCGTTTTGGCCACATGCTTTTATTACTCAGGTGACAGAATCTCTCTCTTACGTGCAGCAGCCTGCAGCAAGTAGACTAAGTTACTGTGGAACAACAAAGGGCTCTAGACATCCATTGAGACATGTGCAAGACTGTCATTAGCGCTAACAGATGTTCTGCATGTATCCTCATCGTGGAGCTGCTGGATTTTCTAAGCCTGGAGGTCGTTTATTGTAACCCTGCAATAACATTTGGAGAGACTTGGAACTAATTTTCTAATTGCACAAAACTGAACATCCTTGCCCCACCCCCTACCCCACTCCTTCTCTGAGGCCCCACCCTTGCTCACTCCAACCCCTGCCCCACTCTATCGCTTGCTCTTCCCCACTCTCCCTCACTCATTTTCACCAGGGTGGGTCAGGGGGCTGGGGTGCAGGAGGGGATGAGGGCGAGGACTCCGGGCTGGGGAAGAGCCTGGGGGTGTGGCCAGAAATGAGAGGTTTGGAGTGCCGGAGGGGACTCCGGGCTGGGGCAGGGGCTAGGGGTGTGGCCAGAAATGAGAGGTTTGGAGTGCAGGAGGGGACTCTGGGCTGGGGGTGTGTGCGCTCTTCTCAAGCACCTTTCATGAGTAGATCTTAAAGCGCTTTACAAAGGAGGTCTGTACTGTTCTCTCCATTTTACAGATGGGGAAACTAAGGCACGACAAACATGGACCCTCATGATATCGTTTGGACAGAGCTATTTTTCAGAGCAGAACTGCAGTGCAGATGGAATACTCCTAATGGCCTTATCTGAACCCTGGAACAGGTGAGTGACATTAACATCCCTGAATATCTACAACACTAATGGACTGTAAGCCCCTTGCTGCTCCCCTCGAGCATGGACACACCTCATCCTCACTCTCCTCTTCCCCTTTGTTGCCTTTCTTCTTCTTCTTCTTGTCATCTTCCTTCTTCTTCTCCCTTTCGGGGATGATGTTATCAATCCAGGCCAGGTCGTGTTGGGAAAAGACGAAATCCAGCATTTTCCTCACTAAGATTAAGGCTAAAATCTAAAGGGGGGAAAGGGAGAGAGATTTAAACAACCACTGCCAACGCGGACAGAGCAGATCCAGATTCGGGACTAGATTCCATTGAAGAAAGCAGGCCAGACTCCGAATTGCGCTACAGCAGCGAAATACAGTGGGGGAGGGGCAGCTGTGGGGCCGACCACTGCAGAACAGAGAAGGGGGCATGGAGCTTCTGGCTGAGGGCACCAAGAACAGCTGCTGTCCTCTCAGGATGCACTATGGAACCTTGACACCCCCACAGAGAACCGCGGCTTGTGACACAAAACCCTCCCCATGCGGGAAACTTTATGGAACTGAATGGAGCTGCATCAGAAGGGCTGAAGTGACTTGAACCGAGGGATTCAAGGGATGTCAAACCCCAGACTGACACCTCCTTTCATCTTTGGAGAAGGGACCTGCTAGTACTGGTCACTTTGTGGAGTGCTGACGGCGTCCCAGGAGGACGACCTAGTCTCTTTAGTTCTAACTCAAGGATACGGTGAAAGGCTGAGCTAGAGGAAAGCAAGGAAGATCAGCTGATAGAAGGCTTTTGACACTCAGAAAACCAGACCTGCTGTCTTAAGGCTCTGGTCTCTACAAATACAGACAAAGCCCAGGAAGATCAGTGGTTATATCCCTATTGGGGATGGGGGAGAGGGGACTGCATGGGGACCCCAGCTGCTCACCCCCTCCCCACATCGTCTGTTCCAAGGAACGCCCGAGTGAGCGAGGAGGCCCTACCATCACAGGGAAGATGATAGCCGCCACAGTGGACTTCAAGATCCATAGGATGGCTAGGCAGATGATTTGCACCAGGGTGAAGAGGTGGATCCGCCGCAGGGGCACGTGGCGAAGGAAGGCATAGTCAGGCTGGTGCTTGGCTGGCATCAGGAAGAGCTTGCAGCGGTCCCAGAACTGCCAAGGAAAAGCAGCACGTTATTTGCCATCCCCTGAGTAAAGGCTGAGCTGGGCTTTGTTCTGAAATGAGCAACTGTCAAGTGCTCCATGCTGGCTGGAAAGGAAACTGCTGCACGGACACCTGCTGAAGGTTTTGGCTCAGAATGGTCCTCACTTGGCCCAAAATTAGGCCAACTTCCCACTAAGTCCAATGGGAGATTTACCTGAATGAGGACTTCAGCTCTAGTCCAATGGGTTGCTACACAGATTTCAAGGCCAGAAGGGACCACTGTGATCAGCTAGTCTGACCTCCTGCATTACACAGGCCAAAAAACTGCCCCCAGATAATGCCTTCTGAACTAGATCAACTCTTTGTATCTTTTACATAACACTCTCTCAACTGGAGACGGTCATTGCAATCCAGTTTGTGGTTGCACATGTTCAGACTGGGTAATTGGACCTCATGCTTCTTGGGCATATACTGATTGTCACTAGAGGTCAGGAAGGAATTCCAGCCCCTATCTACCTCCCTGCCAAATGTATCGCTGTATGCCTGGGCAAGTGAATTATTGGGTAGGACTTGCGGGGAGGGGAGGGGGGTTACGTTCCTCTGAAGCCTCTGGTATTGGTCACAGCTAGAGACAGGAGCAGGATCTGCTCTGGAAATCCTATATTCTAATCATATAAAGCTTTATCCAGGAAAATGATCTTTCCTTGTGTAAGCAGAGTCAGGATGAGTGCTACCCTGACATCTGGTGGTGAATTGTAGAGAGCGTGGAAAGAATTTTAAGAATTTGCATTGGCATCCACCCCCACTTAGCATAACCCCACAGCAGCTTGGGATGGTGATTTTAACAGTTCTGGAATCCCCAATTTCTTTGTTATTGGGGCAGGAGGAAAAAAAGTTTGTCACCTTGATTGTGTGAATGGGGAGCTGTGGGACTGCTTTGTGACAGAAATGACTCAACCTCAGTTGGGTGGTACTTGCTAAACATGGGACATGGGTTCAACACTGGGGTGGGTGCTGGGTCTCTCTCTCTCTGATGGTACCCCTGGGGGGCGGGGTGTCTGGGTCTGTCTCTCTCTCTCTCTCTCTGATGTATGGGCCCTTTGACTTTTGGGTTGTTGGACTGGGGTGATTGGACTTAAGACCTAAGGGGAAAAAGAAAAAAAAAAAAAAAAAAAAAAAAAAAGACATTGCCAAACGTACTTGGAGGTGGTTTGCCAAACGTACTTGGAGGTGGGTTGGTTTTTTTGTTTTGTTTTTTTTGTTTATGGTTTGTATTATAACCCTGTTTGTGGTGTTTCTCCAATGGGATGCCGCATTGATTCCTTCCTTTATTAAAAAGATCTTGCTACACTCAGACTCCGTGCTTGCGAGAGTGTCTCAGGTCAGTGGGTGGGGGCTCGAGCCGGTTATGCATTGTGTTACTGAAACGGAACCCCTGGATACTGAACCCAGCCCTTGTTGCTGCCAACTCAGAGGGGCAGAAGGGTTACACTTGTTTGTGCAGGGCTAATACTCATCTGTGGTTTCCACAAACAAACTCTTCAGTTTGGATTTATGCTCCCGGGAGCTAAAGCTACGGCATCTGCCTTAAAATAGTTTCTGAAGTTCAGACCATATTAACCTGGAGCCTAATTTTAGCTTAAATATAGCTTTAACCTTCATTTAAAAAAAAAAACAACAAAACAAAGTGATTAAGACTCAGTGGGCCAAATTCCTTTCCGGTAACACCATTACAGTCAGTGACATTACACAAGGGATAAACTCTGTCCCACTATGTTTAAACTGAAATTATCCTTAGGGTTAACATGAATTGGATGTCAAAAAATTCTGGTTGTCATTTAAGAAATTGCTGTGTGTCATATATCCGGAGGGCAGCTCCTGTCCAACTGACCCAACCTCACTTCTATCCATCCAACCTTCATCACTGTAGTATCTGAGCACCACAAGAGCTGGGATGTTTGCGTTTGGACAGCACCCTGCAGAGCTCAGAGTGAAGCAAGCGGGCGTGATTCCCATGGAGGGCTTTGCTGCATCCACTGCCAGCTAAATCCAGCAGCGCTTACTGAATGTTCCCAGAATGACCAATTTTGGTGCTGATCCAAAGGCTCTTTACAAGCTCAATGTTTTAGTAATTTCAAATACGGCCTGATTAAATTTCAGCCTCTCCTTTCCAGGAACAGCCCTTAATCAGTCAGGCAATAAACCATGTGTCTGGATGAGTAATTCTCCCTGCACCTTGTAGGACCTTCACTTGGGCTCCAAGTTGCGTGTCAGTTTCCCAGTGCAAGGCCTGTCTGCAGCTGATGGGGAGGGATGGATTATGCACCAGAGGGAAGAGGGATTTGAGAAAGCTTTTCCACCATAAGCAGAACGACGTTCATAGCATCAACCACTGCCTTCTCCCTCTCCCCCAGGCAGAGCTTTCTATAACTGAGAAAGGGCAAAGATCCAGAGACTCCCTGAAATTCTCTTACAGCCAATCTTTATGTGGAAAACACTCAGATCCTATGCTTATGGGCCACAGTACCAAACCCTAAGACAGATAGAGGTCTCAAGAAATGTATCCCATTTACTCTCAGTGCTCTGAGCCTCCCCTTGACCATGGATTCTCTAGCAATTGGAAGGACCCAATTCCACCCTCACCTATACAGGGGGTTGCCTGTGGGTCCATTCAGTTTCCTCTGCAGCCAACTCATTAGTATGAGCAATAGATGATTCAGTTTTATTGTAGTTGTGTAAACAGATGAGGAGAATAAAGATGGGGATTGGAAACATGGTAGCAGCACATGAAGGGAACAAGCTCAGTAGTACCAATTAAATTCTTACCTGAATGCCATTTAGAGAGGCAACTCCCATGTAGAGAAAGACACCATACAGCACTGGCATCGGAATATACTGCGGGCAGAGGAAAAACAAGCAAGTGGTGCTTAGTTGTCTCCTGTGAACTACAGCAGAAAGGACATTTCTAGCAGTGTTTGTCTAGAACGACATCCTGGGAAAATCCTGGCTGAAAAACAACCCTGGTCCATAATCAAGCAGATAGATGCTATAGTGACAGGGTACTACAGATATCATATAGAGAAGAGGTACAACGAATGCCCGGGGTTGCTTCTGGGGAGATGCAGCCACATGCTGTCCCTTACTAAAGTCTCAGTTGAGCCCTACATTTGGAGATTTTTTCCCTTTTGTAAAAACGTTCACAGTTTTCTACCGCACTTGACTTGAAGTGGCCCACATCTGAGCCGAGCACACAGGATCCAGCTCTGATGTTTTGTGGAGGTCAAGCCAGACCTGTAAGGAGCCATGTCACCACCTGCCCGGTTACTCTGGGTGCTGTGAAATGCTATGCTAGTATGGCTCACAGCCCTGACACAGAAAGCCAGCAGGCAAGCATACAGGTTATCCTCCGGCTTCCCCCGCCCAGTTCCTTTTTGCAGCGTGACTCCAACACCCTCCCAGTCCTGAATTCCCTCCAAACCTTCTGCCAGCGTGATGCTCTGCTGAGGTTCCCGTAAATGAGAGTTACTGGGTACATCTACATTGTGATAGAGGACCCATGGCACAGCCGGGGCTGGCCCAAATCAGCAGAGCTTGGGCTATGGGCTTTAAAAGCGGCTATAAAATTGCAATGCAGACGTTCGGGTTCAGGCTGGACCCTGGGCTCTGGGAACATCCCTGACACACCAGCTCATCTGCCTTGCCAGCAAACTCTTCAGTACTCTGCCAGGCCAAACCTTATCTTCAGGTAATAAACAGTGACCCCCAAGTCTCAAGATCTCCAGAAACACTTCCCTGCAGTGTCCAGCCTCCTCCTGGGTCACTCATGGAAGTTATTAAGTTTGCTGCTCCTTTAAAGAAACACGAACAGCAGCTTCCTAACTGAACAGGACTTAACAATTTCAGTCACAGCACTGAACTAGTTTATAGTAAATGTGGAACAAATATGTTTAATAAGAGGATGTAGGATTAAGGGATACCAAGAATAAAGACAGAAAGGACTGTCAGCAAACAATGGTAAACATACATTTCTAAGACAAGAATTTAATTTCAGCCAGTTACAGTCTTTGTCTAAGCAGGTTTCTCATCTATATTCAGTTTTCAGAGACTTCAGCCCCCTTGGTTGAAGGAACCACTTTTCTCAGATGAACAAGAGCCCAGGCCTCTTCCCTCCCCAGTAAGGAATAATTATGGGGTTCTCTCCCCTTTCTTTTCACAGGCCAGTAAACCTTGGAAAAGTATTCTTTGACAAGCAAGCCTAGACAAAGCTCCCTTTCTGTGCTGACTGGTATAGCCTCCATGCTATCTTCCTCCCTGTGGGTGAGCTTTACAATGCAAATATTCTCTTCCTGCACCTTCGAATAGTCCACTGAATTTGGCCACATTTGGGTCGGTTGAGGTGTTGGCCTCTTTCCTTTGCCTGAGGAAAACCTGTTTATCAACTCCCCCTCGAGATGCCTGGTTTAAACACATTTTGGTCACATATTTTCACCATATATTTATAAAGTCCTTTGTGGATTTACCATACACATAGCATGCAATAATGTTAATGATCAGTGAGTTATTAGTTGTCCAAGGACATATTACCTGCCACCTTTTGGGTAAATATCATGAAAACAGTGTGTTAGGTATAGTGAGTGAGTCAGGTCTGACAAGATATGCTGACACATTCGTGCAGAGGCAGAGTACCATTTTGTGGGGCCCTGGGCCAGAGCAAGTGGGGGCTCCTCCCCACCTCATCCGCCTGCAGTAGTCCCTCCCCCTGCGCTCCTCCTCGTTGGCCCAGTGGCTAATTCACCATTGCATTAGTGAACCACCAAGGGCCACAATGTTTTACTACATTTAGGATCACTATTTGCTGTTTGTACAGGACCTAGAAAATCTGATGGTAACAGTTTCAAAATAATGACTAACACTCATTTGTAAACCCTGTAATAGTCAAAGCCATCGTGAATTTATTTGGTACTCATATCAAGAAGAGATTACTACTATTATAGTCAACTGGTTAGTGTTCCTTCTACGAGATAGAAAGAACTGCACAACTGAAGATTCTTCTTTAGCTCAAGTGGCATGGAGAAGAAGGATCTGCGTTCTCTTCACATAAAGTTCTGAGTGACCATGGCACATAGCATAGCGAGCTAAAATGGAATGGGAGCCAGGCTGCGATCCAGTGCATGGGATAATATGCTGTGGGATTCCGAGACCCTCCTCTGGCACAGTTATCCAGAAGGCAAAATAAGAAGAGCTTTCCACTGTATCCTCACAATACCTCACTGGGCCATTATTTCAGCACAACTTGTATTCTGCTTGGTGTCTTATAGGTATCTGAACGCTGACTGGGCCCCTGGGCCTTCATCAGCAAACTGTGCAGTGAAGAATGTTGTGTAAAGTAGAAAGAGGAAATTTTACCTTCAGAATTGGAGCCAGGAAGACAGATATCCCAGTCAAGACAAAGACAATGATTCCGGTGACTCTCTGCTCCCTGGCAAAGAACAAAGACAGGCAGAGTTAAATGCAGCATTGGAGCGGGACAATTTCTCGTGTTTGCCTTATGTTCCTATGATGAAATGAATGGCTGGGACATTGAGAACCAATGGGCGTGTGTGGGGCTGCTGGCCTGTCTCCCCAGCCCAGGAAAGACCAACACCATGCCCAGTCTCTAGGAGGCCCTTGCCTCACAACATGGTTTATTCATTCAAACACAAAACTCACAACACAAGCAGGCTGCAGGACTCAGAGGCCTTTCCTCATTCATCTCTTCCCCCTAATTCCAGCGCCTGCCACAAGCACTAACCTCCACCTCTGGCTCCCTCCTACCAACTGAGCTCTCTCAGCCCTTCATAGAAAACCCCTGACCCCTTCCAGCTGGGTCTGATAATTGAAGCTGGCCACAACCCACTGCCCTTTAAAGATGACCTTGTTATAGTGCCAGATATCTACGGAAAGGAATCTAGACAGATGGACGTATATGGTGATAGCCAGCCAGCCTGCCTCTAGTTAGGTTTTCATTACATCACTCTCTTCTGCTCTCTGCTCCTGTTGCAGTCTCCCTGGTGTGATCCTTAACTCCCTCCTACTCTTGTCTGTTTGTCAACCCGTTTCTTTATTGAATTTCTCTCTCTTCCCCCATCCCCATATTCTTTTCTTTGTGAGAAATAAAACCCAGAAACTTTTGAGGTCTAAGTCAAACTTTAAAACCCGCAGGGTTTGAGAGGATCCAGTATTAGGCAAAATAAATCCAGAGATTGCTTCGACCCCACCCTGCAAATGCCCCAGTTTGCAACATTTTAGAGGGCCTTAAAAGCACTTTTGTGGCACTCCCAAAGTCATCACATCACCAGACAGGAGTTTAGCTCAAAAAGGGAAAGCCCTTATGTCCCACTGACTTAGCCTCTTTTTGAAGAAGGGACTTGCGTCCTTTGGTAAATCTGCCAAAATTCAGCCAATCCTGGGCCTCTCCTGATTTTTTGCTAGAGCTGCAGGGCTCCACATCTATGGCAGGGTCTTTGGCTCATCCTGAACTTAACCTTTGTGCACTCTGGCACACAGTATATTCTGGGCCTTTCCCACTGCTGTGCTCCATCGTCACACATCTACTCCCAGCAAAACAGGGGCTGTTGGTGGTAATGCTGCCACATCTTGAGCTGCAGAGAGAGACCAGATGCTTGGGGACCCAAGCTGAAATGCTATTGCGATGTTTCCTGCTCATGGTCCATGTGGTCCAGAACAGGAGCTGGATGGCATGGAGAGAGCTTGGGAATTAGGGGGTTTCCATTTTAATTTGGCTGAACATTACAAGTTCCTATCATCTTCCTCCACACACACTGTCAACACAGCCCAGCCAGTGGACCCAATTCTTCACATTCTGCCACACACTAGTACCAGTGCGGAGAGCTCTGCTCTGGGTGGGTTTTACAGTCACTATGCATGGGAGTCAGTGACTACAAAAGACGCAAAGGGCAGGGGAGAATCTGGTCTGTTACTTAGGTCTTTCCCTACTGCAAAGAGGTTTGGGGCAGGTGGGGACGAAAAAGGTTTGCATGCTGCACCCTGCCCATTGCACCCAGAGGCACTTAATGCAATCGCTTTGCAGGCACCCAAAATTTACTGCCCTGCAATGAGATGGTGCATAGTACAGCTCTTTTGTGGAATATCGCGTATCAACTATTGGAAGTGCTTGAAATGTGGCTCCCATTTCTGTAGCTAGATACATGCCGGGATTCCAGCCTCCCTGACCCGCATGCTGCTATGAAGTGCCCTCGGCCTCCGCTCTCCAAATCAAAGTAGCTGCACGCTAGACTTGGAAGTGAACGGATAGTGGCATGGCCTTGTGAGAGTCCTCACCTCACTCCCAGGAACTGCGGCTGCTCCCCTGGCGCGCTGGTCTCCGTCTCCATCTTTAAGCTGTCGATGTGAGCTATGGAAATGACCGTGGCAGCTACATACCAAGGCAGCCCCATGAATGAGCACACGGCCATCAGGACCCCCACCCAGAACAAGTCAAGGTGATAGCCTGCCGCTTTCTGCAACAGAGCAGGTTTCTGGTTAGGCAACGGGGGGCTGGCCCCATCCTCTCGGCTCCAGAATGTGAAATGTTTAACATTGCTCCCAGTGGAGATTTTCAAGAGCAGAGTAAAGGAGCTCGGCACCCAACTCCCATTGAGTTTCAGTGGAAGTGAGAGGCCAAACTCCCTTCAGTGCCTTTGAACATCCCTGTCTAAAGAACCTCAGAGACTGAGCTTTTCTCCCTTGAATTTCAGAAGTGCTTTAATTTCAACAGAAAACCCCAATGAATTGTAAGGGTTTTGCACCTGAAAACAGAACCAGTTTAAGGAGAACATAGAGATTATTATTTATTTGTATTCCTGCAGCTTCTAGGAACCCCAGTCATGGACCCCGCTGTGCAGAACAATAAGACAGTTCCTGCCCCAAAGAGCTGATTCTCTAACTGCCAGACTGGATCAGACCAGTGTTCCACATTGCCCAGCATCCTATCTCTGACAGTGGGCAGTGTCCGCTGCTGCAGAGGAAGGTGTAAGATATCCCCGCGTGGACAACTATTGAATCATTTGCAGTTGCGTCCCTGACCTCCTGTTAGAGTTTGGCTTATATCCCTCCCATACCTTATTATCTTGATAATTAAAGAGCTCAGTTTTTGCAGCCAATCTCTGGTATTAAGATCCAAAAGGTTAACAAAACAGCCATAGTTTTAGTGGCCATATGGGGGGGGGGGTGACACGCTGGAATTCTGTTGTAGTAGGACCTTGCTAATTCATCCTTTGATAATCTGCACAATGCAGAACTCACATCCAAAATCTCAATCACCTCTCCACATTGCTCCAAAATTTAAGATTCATTTCTTCAGAGAACACACTTTAAAATGCACCAGGACACACCACACTTAAATAATTACAGCTACTCTCCCTTTTTTAATAAAAGGAGCAGCCCAGGATTCATGAAGCTCTTGAATCCCACCTAGACCCTAGTTTTGAGTAGCGTAGTTCTGCCCTTCTGTCCAGGGGAGAAGCTCGCTCAAATGAACAAATGAATAGGTAAGCACTGATTCCAATCCATAGAGTACCAAATTTTACCCTTACACGTGCCATGTTACTTCTGTTGAAGCACATGTGTAATCAAGGGTAGAAGATGACCCAGTTTCTGGTCTGCTCTATGATTCATTGAATAGGTTTACACCAGTTCCAGATACTGTTAGAAGCCATACCCTCAGTTTGTGCTCCTTCCTATTGACTATGACAGCTGTGATTTGCTGGTCCATGAAGATCAAGATGGTAACCAGCAGAGCTGGAAGGGCGCTGGCCAAGTAGATCCACCATGGATTCTTACCGAACGGGAACACAAACCATCCTCGATCTAAGCGAGTGGGCTGAAAATAGAGCAAGGCAAGAATTATTGCATGCTGCTTTCTGACTCCAGGTCGTAAAAATTAAATTTCAGGAAAATGCCATTGCATTTGAGCAAATTTGTATGAAATCTTGGAAGAGTATGAAAACCTGAGTCTGTTGAGAGAGTAATGTAATCTTGTTCCAGGACAATCGGTACCTAATTCACATTGGGAACTGACCACCACCCTCTTGAGCAACTGGATAACCATTCCAACCCACAATCACAGTGTGGGGAACTGGCTAGCAGGCACACACATCACCTCCCCCTACCGGATGGAATTAGAATTGTTCAAATGTGGGTCATAGCCACAGGCACTGTTCCACTAACATTCAAGGGATCCATCTTTAGCTCAAGTGCTAGGGGCCTGGGCTTTGGCAGCCGGAAATGCTGCGGGCGTTCTGTCTCCCTTCCAGCATGGTTTTCTGAATGACCCTAGTACTGAGCATAGTGACAAACACTGTCTCATTGCATCTCATGCTCCTTCTATCTATTTACTGTATGGCCCGATCTACACTACAAAGTTTTACCAGCATAGCTATGCTGGTTAGGGGTGTGAAAAAACACACCTATAACAGACACCGCTATGCCGACAAAACGTGTAGTTATAGCTTATAACAGCAAGAGTCCTTTTGCTGGTATACACTGCATCTCCACAAGGGAACTCTAGCCTGTGTAGTGTAGACATGCCTTGAGTCACAGACTACGTCTACACTAGGAGCACTTTCCTGATATAAGAGTACTGGTATGCTATATGGGCAAAGCGCTCCTGGCATGGACATTGCTTATGTCAGCAAAGCTGCGCTCTGGACTGGCATTGTTAAACCATCCCACATGAGGGAAACAAGTTAGACTGGTAAAAACGCAGCTTAGCTGTGTCTACACTAGAGGCTTTTGCCAGCACTACCTCTTCACACCCCTGCAGCATAGACATAGCTTTATGCGTAGGCTTGGTCAATACTTAGGAGTGAGGTCAACATAGCTACGCCCATCAGGGGTTCCTTCCACCACCACCCCTCCAGACCCTATTATCATAAAATAATTAACAGTAACAATAAATAACCGACGTTCTAACCCAGCCACAGATTTGTAGCAATACGTATATTGTCAGAGAGCGCTGAATACTTCGAAAGGGACGCTAGTTCTTTTACCTTAAAATCAGTAGGCACTTGCAGTTTAGGAGTATTCAGTCCAAACAATACATCGAGACCAACAAACATTAGTATGGACATGAAGATAGAGAAGTCACTAATAAGTTTACGTAGCTACAGAGAGAGGGAGAGAACACAAATCAACACAAAGAAAAGGCAGAAAAGTGGCAGAGTTTAAGCATTAATCAGAGATTAAAATAATTCATGTGAGATGTAGTGTTAGCTAATTCATTTCAACAGAGAAACGGAGTGGATATTTACTGATATCAATATCGTCTTGCCTCAGCAGGAGTCGGAGTCATTCCCTAATGAATCATGAATATCTACCTAAGGTATTCATATGGACTCTGTTACCTTGTGAGCACCTCCCATTCTTTAATGGGGATGCTATTATCCCCATATTACAGAGGGGAAACTGAGGCACAGAGGCTAAGTGACTTGCCCAAGGTCACATAAGAAGGCTATGGCAGAGAAGGGAGTTGACCACAGGTCTAGTCCCATCCGGGCTCCCTAACCACTTACCCAACCTTCCCATCCCCTGCTCTAATCAATGTATATTGTGTGCCAAGGATAAACTTCTTTCTATGTGATGTTTGCACATGTATCACTGAGGCTGGATGTTCAATGTCCATAAATTTGATGGCTGGGGGAGATGGGGTGCTCAAGAAATGTTTTTGCTAATAATGTCACCATTGAAAAATCAGATCAGCCAATAAAGTGTCTTGGAAACTGAATACCTTTCATCCCATTCCTAATGTAGCTGTTGGAAGGACAGTCTCAAGGGTTAGCTGGAAAGGAATTGGAAGGGACAGAAATCAGGAGAGGAAAGAACCTCAAAACCGCTACATTCAAACCTTAATTATACTGGGAACATGCAGCTTTGGAGTGTCCAGGCCAAACCAGGCATCTATTCCACAGAACAGCAGAATGGAGAAGACAATGGAAAAATCAGCAATGAAGGCCCTGACCTGGAGGCAGATGGGGTTGGGAGGGAAAGGCTGGTTAAACAGAGTGGCTTACAGATCTCCAAGCATGCAGTATACCACTGGGACATTAAGAGACACACAGGCCTGATCTCCTTCTCATACAGGTATAACTCTGTTGATGTCAAAGGAGTTACTTTTGATTTGCACTGGTGTAAGTCAGAGCATCCACATCAGCATTACCAGTTCTCGTGATTTTATTACTAAATCCCAAGCTCCTGGAGTCATGTGAATATGTGAGACTCTCAGCTTTCATTTAAATGTTCCTAGTCCTTCTGGTTGTGGAAAAAAAACTTGGAAATGTGACCCAAGCACAGCTTAAGAAGTTCACAAATCAGAAGGCAAATTAAAATAAAACAGTTAAAAAAAAAAGCTTATGATTTCAGGTTGGCAATACTGGCATATTGCTTTATTAAAACATCAAATCCTCAACTGAAATCGAAGAGGGTTTTTAAATGGCAGCAGCTTGTAGATTTTTAGCAAGTTAATGCAAAGTTTGAAGAAAGTTCATTTATCTGCTATAGAAAAAATAAACCCAGAAACATGAATCAGCCTCTATTCCTCATAACTAGCAGAAATATCAGCCAGCAGTGGCTTGGATTCTGCTACTTTTAAATGAATTGTATGCATAGAAAAAGTTCAAGAATCTTTTAGAGAGATGCAGACTTCACAGAAATGGGAAGTGAAACATATGGGCATCTTAAATTTACCCTGAATTTTAAATGTTGTTAAAAACTTGCCATTATAAAAGCTAAGACCAATAAAAGAACAACTCAAAAAAGGCCTCCTAATGAAAGCAGTATGCAGTGTTTGCAGCCCAAACATTGCTACTTCTGTAAGAGAAATGGACCATAAATAAAAGCAAAACTGGCTTCATTGATTTTCATTGTCCAAAGTAGGTGAAATGCAAAAAAAAATCAACAGAGAATATCCATAGCAAGCAGCATACGGATATTTAAAATTCTTTCATGTTTAATAATTTAAAGGACACCTGCTGGATAGGTTAAGCTCAGAATTTTGTTGCTGTAAAATAAAGTGTGTGGAAGGGAAGGATAAAAGCTAATATGAAAATGTTTGCATGGATTTCTATAAAATAAAATTAATCTTCTGTACTTTATTGCACATCTCCTTTGAACAGGTGTCTAATTAAAAATCATGGGGCGAGCTAAAGAGATGTTCATAATAATAAAAACCCCAAACACCCAAACTAGAAATCTTGCATGCTTCTATTTCTTCTTTTTCATATTCTCTCCACATCCCCACTCTGCCCTGCACATTCGTTCAGTAAGACCCTAATCCTGCAATTAGATCTACCCAAATCGACCTTTGTGCCTGTAGGGAAGCCCTCTGACTTTGATGGGACAACACACAGGCATAAGAGAGTCTGTCCATGCAGATCCAAACGCACGATTGGAAGCCACAATCTGTATTTCAAATTCCAGTGTGTCTCTCAAAGGGACCAGCCTACAATTTATGGTAGAAACTGAAATATAGATGGGTTTCATGGTCTTTGTATTTTTTCTTACCTTTGTAGGAAAGTAGCGACTGAACTTGAATTTCTTCAGTGTTACAGTCATGGAATAGGTCCCAAAGAAGAGGATGAAGGACATGAGGGCTAAGTCAGGAACAAATTTACAGGATTTCCCTACTAGGCTTCCGCCATACTTTAGACATTCCTTCTTACTCAGCTGGGTCCAGTCCAGAGCTGTTACATTAATAGCATTGTACTTGGAATCAAAGTGTTGAAGAGAATAAACCAAAAATATTATTAATACATTGAGCAATTCTAGTGTGCATGCAAATACAATTAGTCATATGGCACTGCTTAGGAGCACCATTATAATTCTGGGGAAAGTTAAAGTGCTTCATCAAATATACAGTGCAACACATCACCATCACCTGTAAGAACTTGGCTCAGAATCAACTTTATTTCAGAATTTGTAGTATTCAACGTATTTCCTACAGTAAGTATAAGGATAACAGTAAATGCAAGTAACGATATCCTTTCATCCAACAGCAAAATTGGCAAGTTGTAAAGGGTGACCACTGTCGTGACATTAAACGTCAGCGGCGCTAAACCAGATAAGAACCATGTCTCCTAATAATGAGGCATCCAGAGCTTGTCTGGTGCCCAAGTATGAAAAGATTTTTCAAAAAGTGCCTAGTGATATTTGGATCCCCAACTTGAGACCGCTAAAAAGGGCCTGATTTTTGGAAAGTGCTCAGCACCTGCCTATGAAAGTCAGACCTCTTTAAGGTATCTCAAGTTAAGCACCCGCAAGGTGGAGCACCCAGAATCACTCACAACTTCTGAAAGTCTTGGTCATTGTTTGTATCTTGGCTAGTGACAAATACACACCAATATAACAGTAACAATCTGTCTCATGGTCTTGGATTCTCTACTTATTCTAACTTGTGAGTGTAGACAAGCCCTAAACTGGTTTATAAATTGGTGCAACTTTTCTAAGGGTTTGTCTACCCTTGAAAGTTAACTTGGACTAAAGTAGGGTATGAATTTAAAGTCTACTAGCTACTCCTGAATAACTGTGTGTAGACAAAACCTTGCTCTGATGAATGTCCCAGGTGGCTGGGAACTCCTTAAGCCACAGCACAGAGAATTTCACTGGTTTAACTTGAAATGTGATTTTAAATTGAGTTAAACCACTGTGGAGGGTCTTTCTTCATTTTAAACCAGGCTCGTTTAATTTCAAGTACATCAGCTATGAACAGCTTTAAATTCAACTGAAATAACCTGCTCATAAATGGAAATAAGCGTGTCCATGCAGAGGTTTGCTCTGGTTTAAATAAGCCAGTGCAAGTCTGTGCATACAGAGGCCCACATTCAATGGTGAGGTACATGCTTTAGAAGTGCTTGACTGATTGTGTATGCACTGCATACACAGCCACACAGTGGAGATTAACTAGCCCAGCATGCACGGCTGTGGATTCTTTGGCTCAGTCTGTTTTTTGGTGGTTTATAATATCCTGGTTGGGCACGTAAAGGCCAATGCAACTGGTACGAAGAAAGATACAGTTCCCATTCTGCTCCTTCCCCAAAGCTGAACGTTAATTCCATGCTGTGATTTAATTCTTTCGGCCGGCAAGTCATATAACTAAGGAGTTGATTTCTAAAGAGGTCGCTGTAGGCTTTGATAGCATCCCTGGAAGACGAGTGAGTGACTGATTTAGCTGGCGGATCTCCAGTTGTCCCACTTACTTTCTTTCTGGGCTAAGAAAGGATCCAGAGGGCTCAGCTACTGCCTACTTGAATATACATAAAACAAAAGTACTTACCACAGAAATGTTAGTGATGTTTGGTGCCAGCAGAGCTGAAGCATTGAACAATGTTGTATTCACTGCAGAAAAGGAGTTTGTTATTAAGGTTTTATATATATAAAACAAATAGTCAAATTCAATCCAGCATGGAAACCCTGTTTAAGCCTAGAGGACCCTGCTGGCTTGAACCAGTAACTGCCCTTTCATTCCCAAGAGAGAGCAAAAAACTCTGTGTTCCGTTCCCAGCAAGGGTTACCCAGTGTCACACACAGCTGTGGGTCGTTTAGACAGCTCTGTCTACATGGAAGGGAAAGAATGTAATGAAGACTAGGATAAGCACATTATTACAGACCTGTTGGAAAGGGAGGGGGATGGGACCCAGGAGTGAAACCCAGCACGAAGGGCAGAAAACATTTTTTGGGAGCTAGAAAGTAAACCCTGGTTCTAACTCCAGCAGCGACTTCTCCCTGATTAATATGGTGTGTGGCCTTTCATTTAGACCAGAAAATGACCCCAGGAGAGCCTCATTGCCAGGAACCCCAGAGATGCACTTCATTGTAAGAAAATGGAACAGATTGCATCTTCCTTCAATATCTGAGGATGGGTGGCCCATGGAGACTACAGGTCCCATGGTGCAACACTTCATCTTAGGTCACATGACCTCAGACTCAGCTCCCATGCATCTTGGGATTTGTGGTGTCAGTGGGCTTCCCCTCCACTTTAAATGACCACATTTGGTCCATGGATCACATTTGACTGCAACCTAGGTCACTGTCAGAAGCGTTGCGTCTCAGCCTAAAGAAAAGAGTAGCCAAATAAAAGAACCCGTTTTGGTTTTCTGGGTAGCTCCTAGGGAGATATACCAATGGAAGCCCCTCCACCATCCATTAGGTGACCTCTCCCAGCTCCCTGGATGCCCCCTCAGTTGTTTATTGTGTTCTTTGCCATTATAACATACAGTTGTGCTTACTACCAATTCAGAGAACGCATGACGCAGATGGGATCCTTTCTTCAAACCCTTCACTTTTCTGGATGTGATATGGGAGAGGGATCATAGTTTGAAAGTTAAGATGTACATCAGAAAGAATTGCCATCCTTGGTGGAGAGGGTGCTGGAGAGAACCTAATGTCTCTTTCTTCTGGAGGGGGGTTTACCCTCATTCTTAGAGGGTCACTCCTTCTGCAAGAACTTTGTGGCTTTTGGAGAGATCCACTGGGGCCCACCTTTTCAGAAACAAGCTGTGAAAATAGAAATCCTTCTCTCTCCGGAAGCTGCATTTGCTCAACAAGTCACCTCTCATCTAGGGTGAATCTCTTCCGTTGCCATCCTGGATTCTCTCTGCAAGAAGGAGGCTTCCCTCTCTAACCCCGCCCAGCCCTTTTCAAGGAGAAAATGGATGGAGAGACTTGGATCTCTCGCACTTGGAAACCCGAATGGAGAAAAAAAAAAACCCGCAGCACTAAGGATGGTACTTAGAGCAGTTCTCTGGCACCTTCTGGTGGAGGATTTTGAAGTAGTTAACGAAGCTGCAACACCCTTGGTATGTCGGTATTATTCCAGCTATTGTATAGATGGAAACTGAAGGACAGAGAGGTTAAGTGACTTTCCTGAGGCAGAATGACTCAGAAGTAGGAACTGAACATGAGCTGTGAATTTCTGTTGTAAGCAACACCCACTGCCTGCTTAAAGAATACCCTGCAGAAGGATGAACTTACTGAAAAAAACCCTATGCATATTTACATGAGTTTTGAACCTAATTGTCTCACTGCTGCAGATGAACTTGTTAAAGTCATGAGGTTTCTTTTGGCAGGCATAGATTCATCATGGGAGCTGTAGTCTCCATGGGCCACCCATCCAGTTAACAATTCTTCACATATGTTAAAGGATGTTATAAAGAAGCAGCGATCAATTGTTCTCCATGACCACTGCAGGCGGAACCAAGAGTGAATGGGCTTAATCTGCACCAAAGGAGATTTAGATTAGATATTAGAAAATACTGTTTAACTATAAGGAGAGTTAGGCACTAGAATAGGCTTCCAAGGGAGGTCATGGAATCCCCATCAGTGGAGGTCTTTAAGAACAGGTTAGACAAACACCTGTCAGAGATGGTTTGAAGTTGACTTAGTCCTGCTTAGTCAACTCAAGGGACTGGACCAGATGACCTCCTGAGGTCCCTTCCAGCCCAATATTTCTATAATTCTGAAGGTGGCAAACGCATAACATCTAATGTCCTGCCTCAAGATGCTGTCATTCCTTTCCCCAATGAACTACTCAAGATAATTAATGAAGGAGAAGTGATTGCTGGATTAGAATCAGAGCCCTTGAAGCTACCAAGACAATACTTCACCACCAGAGAAAAGAAAGGGAAAACTGAACTAATGTGACTTTTGGTTTGATTAACTCCAGATTTTACAATGTTAAAGGTTTCTCTCGATAACCTTTAGCTTTTCCAGAACCAGACATATTTGCGATTTCTACTGCTTTAAATTGTTCATTGCCCGTCTTAAAGAACACTGTAGCATTGGCTGTATTTTTATGAGAAGGCCCATAAAAGTGCTTTACACAAATGGATATATTGGACTCGAGATAAAAGTAGGAGACATAAAAAAAATAAAAATAAAACAAAAGGGTCAGAGTATCAAATATTAAAATTTTTTAATATTTATAAAGTGATACTCACTTGAGATTGAAAGCAGCCAAATAGATGTGTGCAGCAGAGACAAATATGGTACAAATCAGTTACAATAGTCAAAAATCAGAACTAACAAAAATAAATAAAAGGACCAAAAGGAGATTAACATACACTCTCAATATCTAGAAGAGTGAAATGTCCAAATCTGAGACCACTTTATTAGATGCTCAGAACAACATGGGTGAAAGAACAAGTTTCAGTGTGGCTGCTGTTGGGAGGAGACTGAGGGTTTACAGTGTAGAAGAACTTCTAGAGAAGAATGGAGTTGCCATGTGGACTTTGGGGTTTGCGTGTAACAAAGGAGATACGTGTGGTTTTGGTTTGCTCAGCTGTTTTAAGTCACTTAAAATATATTTTATTATTAAATTAACTCAATGATGGTAAAAGATGCCAGCTTGACAGCTCTGGAGACTGAAATCCTTTGTCTGTCCAAAGAACAGATTCTGCACAGATGAAAAGAAGGTTAGTTGTCCACACAGACTCCACCAACATGCCTCAAACTCCTGAAGGGACTGCTGCTAGGAGTGAGGATAATACAGTCTCTGTGGACTAGATCATGTTGTTTAGACGCAGTCCAAAGGCAGAAAGTGCCTTGTGACTCCCACATGTTTCTGTATAGTTCACCTGTCACTACACTCCTATATGGGTTTGAGTTCACAGGAAGCTATTACTACAGGAGGCCATCCTGCTAAAAAGAATATTATGATGAAGCAAAAAACACACACATTCTTTTGTGCTAATGTCCTCAGAAATCAGACAGTTGATTTAGTTCCCTCTAGTTCAAACCTGGATCCCAGATGGTGTTCACAGGAGACACGTGAAATGCGTGGGTGGGTCTCAGAGCAGTTTGCGGGAACCCACTAACCCACCATTACAACCAGGGCTGCCCAGAGGATTCAGGGGGCCTGGGGCAAAGCAATTTTGGGGGCCCCTTCCATAAAAAAAAGTTGCAATACTAAAGAATACTATAGTCTCGTGGAGGCCTCTCCGGGGCCGGGGGGCCTGGGGCAAATTACCCCACTCCCCCACCCCCCGGCACCCCTGATTACAACTGGCTGTAATAGATGGGCAGTCTCAGAGAGGTCAAATGAGCAGTGGAGACTATGCTAGCAAATCATCCCTAGAGATGAAGGACCTGATTCTGTTCTCACACTGATTTTAAACCAATGTAACTCCATGCTTGGAGTTTTTCCCAGTCAGAACTGAGTGATGTCTCCAGGGTTGCATTAGGGAAGTCTGCACTGCCACACCCATCCTGTAGATGACTAGTGGATTTCAGCTTCCACGGCTATTGCCTCTGTCTACTGATGCCTTCCATTTGGGTATTGCTCAACAATGTATGAAAAAGAAAGTGTTAGCAAATTTCTGCAGAAAGGTGTGTGTATGTGCAACATTTAATCAAACTGGAAAAGTTCACCATTGTTTGCGGAATATTTTGGGGGTAACTCTGCACTTACGATAGTCCATTTCTTTTTGAAAACGGTCCTTTTCTCCCTGTGCATTGCACCAGACAGAGACAGGGCCCTCTCTTCAGATTTCCCTTTTTTATATTTAACACTTCACAAGATCACCCAGACTGTGCCCAGGCAGGAGAAGCACTTTTTCAGACCCTACTTTCACTAGCAGACCTGTGGCCACTGAGTGGAAAGTGCTGTTTCAGAAAAGAAGACTCAAAGGGTCAAATCCTACTCTCAAGGAGGGCCTGATCCAGCTCCACCGCTGGCTTCTACAGCATCAGGTCCTTACATCAGTTTACATGAGAATCATTCCACTGAAGTCTGTGGAGTGACTAGATATGCAGTGACTTCACCAAAAACAGAATTTGATCCCCTGGTGGCAAGAAATTGCAGCCTCTCTAGTTAACAGTTTTAAAACAGGAAAAGATTTAAGAAAAGTGATTAAAGATAGATCTGGAATAGAAAAAGTTAGAATTTCTAAGCCAGTTTAAGAGGCTTGATTTTGTTGCCAAACAAATAGGCTACATTTTTGCGAAGACAGCCTATTTTTCAATCTTAGGAAAAACTCAGTTTTCACTGCAAAAAAAGGCTAAATAATCTAACCATTTATGCAGACCGAAATTTAAGAGGCACTTTCAAGATTAAATTAATATATTTTAAAAAAATCTCTTCTGATTAAAACTGGAATATAAAAATGCATTTACTTTTCATTATTCATGAATTTTATTTGCATGGATTCAACTCAGTTTAGACTCAGTGAAAGTAGACTGCTCAGTTTCAGTGTATGCATGTTCAGTTTCACTTTCTGGCTCATTGCACTAGAATGATGATGTTATGTCTGAGTTTCTAAAAGTGTAGGATGATGATATTTAAAAAGTGTATGTGTGAGGGGGGGAGTGTGGGGGTGTGTGAAATCAATGCAAATTTCTCCTGTTTTCCTTGAAATGTAAGTGTCCTGAAAATCTTTCTATTCATGTTAGTTGTGGTTCTTTCAAACAAAATCCAAACTTTTGCCTTAAAATATTTGGCAGTTTCTCCAGACAGGAAGGGAATTCACTGAGATCTGCATGAGAGAACTGGTTGGAAAATGAAGGGTTTTTCCTGCAGAAAATTCTGACTCTTCATTAAAAAACGCTGATTTCTCCCCAGTTTTTGGCAACTGAAAACGAATAAAATTTTGGCCAAAAAGTTGAATTTTTTTTTTTAATCAAGACTTTAGTTTTCCAATGAGAAACTGAAATTTTTCAAGAAACACAGATCCTTTCTGGTAAAATGTTCATTTTTGGGTCAAAAATCAAGTCTTCCATTAGTCTGAAGTTCAGATAGAAAATTCTCCAACCAGCCCGGATGGATGATTCTGAAGGGAATAAATTGGAGATGGTATGTGAGCTAGTGGTTGCACTAACTGTAGTAGCTGGCAGGACTTGGAATGGGCAGCAAAAATACATAGAGTCATATATCTATTGTTTCTCAGAGAGCTATAGCTCATCAATAGGAGCCAGTAGCCCAAACCAGGTAGTCTATTATTCCTAAATCAATGAAAGGACATAGACTTGTAAAGGGGGCTGGTTTCCTTCTCTAAGCTTCCTCTGTCTTACCATCTGCATTCCATATGGTTTTGTCATGTATTCAGTGTTCTGCCAGAGAATTCCTGGCAGACACCAGCTGGCAATATTTTGACATGCATCTTTCAGGATGGCACTGTACGTATCAACGAGGTGACCTCACCAATTGCATGTTAACAGGAACAGGTTTCCAATCATATTAAACTGTAAATTCCAAGTCAGAAAATATTTTGTTTTTCAAAAAGAAAAGAGCTGCTGTTTTCTGTCCACATTTAGAGAAAGGGAAGGTATGTGTCAGCAAGGTAGCAAAAGGAAATTGCCCGTAGGACTCAAACAGGTGAAGTCCTCACTCTGCTGCAAACGGGACATGCTCACCCCAGATCTGGTCCAAACTTACCTCCTACCCTTCCTGGAGTCTGTCTTTACTGTCAACAACCAAACATAAATCTCTTAAGCTTTCTGTAGGGTTGTTCCTAGAGTTTTTACCCTAGAGGACCACACACTGTCTCAGGCCCTAGTTCTTTTTGCCTCTGTAATACTGTAAGTGGGAACTAACAGAATCCCATTTGACAGTATGAGGTGTCGGAAACAGCTCTGCATCGTAATGCACCTGCAGATCCCTGCATGCCTGTGCGCCTTCCTGGAACCTACCATTGTATTACAGCTCTATTCGACCTTTAATAAATATTGTGGAAATTTCCCTTGCCCTCTCTCATAGCTGCCTTGACTCTATCTGATGCATCATGTATATCGTGGAGAAACATAACTCCAGTGATGAACCAAGCATATTACCTTTGAGATGTCAATGTTTCATTAGGTAAACTGAGTAATGGGCCCATGCAAACACACAGCGCTTCCGTGGCAGAGCTAAGAATAAGACCCCAAAGTCCTAGCTCCAAGTTCTCTGCTCTAATCACTTCACCAAGCTACAACAGCAGTGCTCCAATGGCATGCTGGTACTTCAAAGCACACTGCTGCATTATACCATCGCAAAAAGGATACGCATGAATCAAGTGAGAACAGAACAACACTGATTACTGCCTGGCAAGGAGACAATCCAGAGGGTTTCTGTAGAACTGGACTGATTGCAACTGTGTACTGGAACAGGAATTTTTCAGTTTCCTCTGAAGCATCTAGTAAAGGATGCTAGAGATAGAATGCTAGAGACCTAGGTCGATGGACAATTGTTCTGTCTGGTATATGGGCATTCCTATGTTCCTACAAAAAAGGAGAAGAATGCTTATGCTGACAGCAGGTCTTTCTGAAAGGTTACTTGCTACTGATGTAGGAAAAAACTTTAACAAACCAATATTTAACACGAGCAAAGTCAGCTAAATGTTTCCGTGGCAGTGTTTCTTGCTCAGCAGATTTAATATTCGGATCAGACCAGTTTACCAACTTTGGCCAAGACATTTTAGAACACACTGTAGGAAACAAGCCAGCACTGGCTGAGGATATGGAAAGGTGGCCCCATCAGTCACTAGTTTCTATGATTTTACAAGGGAAGAGATGGCAAAGGACCAAACAAACCAAACTGTGCACAAATGCTCAGCAATGCACTTCAGTGCATAGATTTCGAGATGGGATATTACTTTTTTCTACAGTCAGCCCAAAGGTGCAAACTGAAGTTCCAACAAGGCAGCTTTGGCAAGATGAGCACAGGCCCTAGCCAAGAAGCAAAACAGCCACTGCAATGCAGAGCAGGGTGCTGCCAACATGAGAAAACACAATAACGACACCACTGGAAAATTCCAAGAGTCCATTCACTTTTTCTGGTCTTCGCTGAGGGCTTATCTCCACTACCGCTTAAGTCAATGTAAGTGACGTCACTCAGGCATGTGAAAAAGGCACCCCTCTGAGTGAAGTAACTCAACTTAAAGCAGTGTGCATGCCGCGTGCTAGGTCAGTGGGAGACGCTCTCCTGCTGACATTACTTCCCCATCTCATTGAGATGGAATAATGTCGTCGACAGGAGAAAGCTCTCCTGTTGCCACAGTACATCTTCACCAGATGCACTCCAGCGGTGCAGCTGGGCCGATGCAGTGCGGTAATGTAGACTAGCCCTGAATGAACTGTTGGGGAGGGGGGGGAAAACAAACTTAGAGATGCTTCCAGACCAAAACAACCCTGGAAGAACTTGCAGCAGTCAATAGTGTGTTTCTGCCTGCTCTGCTTGAGAGGAAAATATAGTCCCTAAGAATCTCCAGATATGGGGAATGTGAGTGGAGTGTCCTATATCGATTTAAGCCTCTATCAAGCATTCTAGCTGAATTCAGTAGAACACTTTAGCAGGTGCTTAACTTTAAACATCTGCATAGTTTCTTTGACTTCAGTCAGGTTACTTGTGTGCTTAACTTTAAGCGCATCTTAAGACTTTCACTGGATCAGGCCCAAGTGCTCAGTCCTTGCAAGGTCTAGCCCTTAGTTTAGAGATGAATGGTCGCAAGGTTGTTATAATGTGACACTCTTCATAAGAAGAAAAAGAAAAGATACATGAGGCTGGTGGCACAGTCCATGGTTTCACAAGTGAAATCGTGACATCACGGTACAGCATCACAACCCAGTGTCCTCATGTTAGCATGTGACATAACATGTGACATAAAAAGCTTGCTAAAAAATAGTGATGCGGACTGCACCAACGTGTATTGGAGCCAGAAGCTTCGCAGACCTAGCTAAAGTACAGCTAGTCCAGACCAGAAGTACACCTACGGGAGCTGCAAATCACACACCAGGCTGCTGTGTAGACGTATCCACTGTGTCACAATGAGATGATGCAATATGGTCAGTCTAGGTATCCGTAACTGTGCTCATCGGCATGGTATCTGAGCTGGAGGTGACACTGCACACAGTGTTGTGGTTGTTCAGTAGCACAAATGCCAATTGTCGATAACCATGAGTCAAGAAAAGAAATAAAAGAAGTGACGGATGTTACTTGTAGCACATCAGGCAAGCAGGTAAACATGTAAGGAAGTGCAATCAGATAGATGTCTATGGAGGTTATTCGGCATGCCAGTGCTTGTTTCTACATTTCTATTTCCAGTGTGTGTTGTCATACCTTTCTGCCTTCTCCTTCCATAGTTATTTTAAAATCTCCAAGAGTGTTTTTCTTCCCTTAAATAAATCAGGAATTTTGAGGGAAAACATTTCCTGATAACTCTGTTCTCTTCTGAGAGCTACTAGTACTTTGCACCCCTGAGTATTGTGATCTGAATTCTGGATAATTTGGAAGTTAACGTCCAAGAGCAAATATGAATATTGAGGATGAAATGAAAATAAAAACTGGTTGGGCTGGTTTTGGTGTGATCTAAATGAGCCTGAATTACAGCCTTCTTCAATACAGCCACTGGCAGAGAATGGGTACATCTTGGCTCTGGAAAAAGGTTGGTTTCCTCTCACTCAATGTTGTTTTGCTTTAATTGCCCTATCCCTTTGTATCTTTGCGGTAGTAGAAATCAGCACAATACTGGATGAAGCTGTTAAAAATCAGAACAAAAAAACTCACCCCCAACTCTGACACAGTCGCATTTCTAGAAAAGGACCAAGGGGTGAACCAGGCAAAAGGGTTGTGGAAACCTAGTGAATATCCCACTGGTAGCCCTGTCACTGAATATACTTAAAACTGGAGATGATAAAGCCATTCAAGAAGATACTCTTGGGAACAATCCAGCATTGGCTGGAAGTTGGCTCTAACAAGTCTTCTCCATCCCTAATTCCTATGGTTTTAGGTCTGGCCATCTAGAGGAGGTATTTTGCTACATGACTTCAGTGACTGGGGATGGGCTGGTCTGCCAAGGAGGAGATGATTTTTAAAAAAAAAATTTTTTTGCTCCCTTTTGGGAGCATTACTTTAGGGAACCAGGTTAGAGAACTGCTGGTGGGGAGGTCACTCTCCAAATCCCCGTAGGACATAGACCGTACTTTGTGGGATGGCACTGTAATCCACCCAGAGACACTGCGCCCACAGGCAAATGGGCACTGCCACCATAACCGCTCTATTGTGGGGGGAGGGGTGAAACTCGTATCTAGGAATGTCCTTTGAAAGTTCAGCTGGCCAGGACTTAATAATCTTATTGTCAGGAGATCTTAAAAGCACTTTGCAAAGCAGGTCAGTATCATTTCCCCCATTTTTACAGATGGGGAAACCAAGGCACAGAGACTTGCCCAAGTTCACCCAGCAGGCCAGTGACAGAGCTGGGAAGAGAATCTAAGTCTCTTAAGTTCCAGTCCAGTGTTCTAACAACTAGGCAGCACTGCTTTCATTTAAAACAAGCTGCTGGCGTAAATCACCAAATGAAGCTCGTGCAGCAAAGGCTACCTGCCCCTCCACCAGGTCGCAATTTGCAAGGACCAATCAGGAAGCTGTGTAGCACTCTCTCTCAAGAACTGGACCTCAGCATGACAGCTGCGTAGTTCAAGCAAATTGGCCATTTCACAGTGAAATTCTCAACAGGGAATAGGCCTTGTACTCACCTGGGTCAGGAGCAATGCACTCGCATTTGTACATGGTCACATAGTCTGGTTTGAAGTCTGCATTGATAGGGTAATACTTAAAGGCGCCGATCATCTTCTTGATAGCATCATAGATGAATATAAAGCTGATGAGGGTGGAGAACCCCTCCTCAGTGAAGCGTGTGATGTACTTTATAATGAAGCTGGCGTCTGTAGCCACCAGGACAAGGCACTGTAGGGCAGAGTGTAAGCCGATCCACAGACGGAACTCCATGTAGTCTATGCTGTTGCCTCTGGAATTGTGCACAACAGGAGGTCAGAACAAAACGACAGCTCTGCTCAGGAAAGAGAGATACAGGAACTGAGGGCTCATGAAAAGTGTCACCATATCTGATCTCCAGTGAAAGGAAGAGCCTGCTCCCCACAGGGGTCCTTTCACACCAGTGATAATGGCCACCTTCTTGGGAAAGAAACCAGAGTCTGTGTACTTACATGGCCTCCATTTCCATCCTCATCTATCCTTGCCACACCCCTGTAAAATGGGGGCAGTGCTGGTATCCCCAGCTCATAGGGGGAAATGAAGAACAGAGACTACATGACTTGACCAAGGTCACATAAGAAGTCTGTGGCAGAGTAGGGAATTGAACCTAGGCTGCCAAAGTCCCAATCTAGTGCCCTAATCACTGGCCCATCCTTCCTCTCTAACTCCGTCAGGTACAAATAAGAGGCACAGGGACGGGGATGGAATCAAAGGAGCAACAGAAGAACCCCAGTAGGGGACACCAAGCAGAGAACCCCAGACAGGGTCTCTGCTCCAAGAGAAGATCAAGGGAGTCATCCACAGGACAGGTCTGCCACGAGCTTCCTCACTCTGCCTGCCAACGTGCCCCTAACCAGCACAGTGGCTGCCAGGGGTCAGAAGTGACTCAGTCTCCATGGCCCATCCAGTATTCAGCCACCAGGCTGAGACTGCCAATGACTGGGCCGGGGAGCACCAGTGATGTGGGCACCCTGTTAAGTCTCCTGGATTGATTGCCGATGCCCTGCTCAGTAAGCAAACCCGCTACAGGAGCTCCCCCAGCAGCCGCTGAGGAGTAAAGAGAACTGTGGAGAAGTCAGGGAGAAGACACGGGAGCTCCCTCTGTCTCCTAAGCGCCTGCTTCAAGCTCCTGTTCTCACTGGGAGACCCACAGAGCTATGGAGAAGGCTCTCTAGGCCTCTTCTCTATGGTAGACCCACCTGGAGTGCTGCCCACAGCTATAATGTTATGGCCAGAGGGACGCTATGTAGGCCTCAACAGTGACTCTGAACCTGCCCTGCTCTTGTGCTCCCCCTTTGGTGTTACTGCTGTGAGGGCAGCAATTCTGAGCGAGCTCCACCTACTTGCTGAAGTCGAAGAGTAGCTTTTCGAAGATGAGGATGGGCCCTGTGCTGCTCAGGATAATGAGTGGCTGCCCAGCAAAGCAGCAGAACAGGGAGCCCGCCATCGCCGTGCCGAGGAAGCTCTCCATGACCCCCTTTGGGAAGAGAAACAATGTGAGCAGACATTCAGACATGTGCCCTAGGTTGCACCAGAGGAGTCGTGCCGAGGGGAGGTCTAATCACAGTGTGTGGCTGGAGAACACACTCACGACAGTTCTCCTTAGCCTGTGTCTCACTGGAATCAGGCAACGCAAGAACCCCTGCTTCGTTCCTCAAGACACAGGTCAGTGCTTTGGGGCTGATACTAAGCTGAATGGGCATTGGTGAATTACCGCACTTAGCACAGGTGCTGTGCGACACACAGGCAGGGAAAACGCTGGCAAAAGCAGTGATTTCATTACAGACTCGTCGCACTGTGAGGTATCTGTGGGGCTCGGAAATGACTGTTTGGAGTTTGCAATCCCTTAAGTCTCCCCCTCAGGCTGAGTGACGGTTATGTCCAAGTCTTAGCTAGGAATGGCTTTTCACACTACGGACCGCAGTGAGGTGGAAATCTCTCCCAGCAACAGGGCAGGAGTATTTACCTACCACATTAGGGAGGAGAACTGGCTGCAGTTCCAAAGGAACCTGGCCTGCTGCACAGGGGTTATAGCCATCTGCTGAGAATCCTGCTATCTGCCACGTGTTAGCAAGGGGCAGGAACTTCAGGGTCTCACCATGCAGCACAGCTAAGGTGCGTGCCAACAAAAGCCACCTAGCAAACACTGGGGCATCTGCATCCAAACTTCCAGCTCTAATAATCCTTCGGAGAAGAACAACTCCCCGGGCAGCTCTTTGATTTACCTGGTAGTTGTCTGTAGCATCACCAAGCAGCCCCCCAAATGTTATGGCATTTGTGATGCAGCCCAGGTAAATGAAGAGGATGGCGGAGATAGACTGGATATGAAAGCCTTCGTAGAAATCACTGGGGAACCAGGGCAGCTTCCTCTTGATATCCAAATACAGGCCGCCGCAAAACCTGAGGGAGACACGCAGATGGGTCCCAGGTGCGGCAATCCCAGGAGCTCTGAGTGGAACTAGGCAATTTAGGATTATTGTTTGTGATGTTGCAATGCCTGGGAGCCTGGTCATGGCTCAGGACCCCACTGCACTAGGTATTGTATAAATAGGGTGACCAGATGTCCCAATTTTATAGGGATAGTCCCGATTTTGGGGTCTTTTTCTTATTTAGGCTCCTATTACCCCCCACCTCCTGTCCTGATTTTTCACACTGCTGTCTGGTCACCCTATGTATAAATGCATAACAAAGATGCTGTTCACGAGGATGTGTTTTACCCTGCGATAGCAAGGGGTGACTGCAGTTTATGTAGACCTACCCGAGGCTGGCTTTAATCAAGCTTTGGTGGGCTAGCCTCATGAATAAATACCCACAGTTCCAGGCGGGCGTGGAGTACTGGGTACTGGAGCAGGTGTTGCTGCAGCTCTCTTGGTCCAGTTGCTGTGCTAGCTTGATTAAAGCTCGCTCAGGTATGGTTACAAAAGCTGCAAACACACCCTGTGATTGCAGTTTAGACATACCTTCAGTATGAGAGAACAGGTGAATGCAATGAACAGATGAAGAGGGCACAAGCAACCAGTGAGCCCCAGGTAATCCGTATACATCAGGGATTGCATTCTAAGGCACGGATACTTCTGTGGCACATGCCGACCCCAAGGCGGAATCTAGCCTGACGCTTGCTCCTACTTTTCCTGGCAGCGTTTAGCCAGGAGACTAGGTCAAGCAAATTTTGCTTCTTGGCATTCAGCTGCAAGCATAAGCAATTGTGCACACACGTGAGACCTTGGGTGGGCAACTCCTCATTTTGCACACTCAAAGGCACTTTTGCACCAGCACCCATCAGTGCTAGCCTCCACCTGTGTAAGGATCTGTGTAAATCAAAGCATGACTAAGGTCTCATAGACATTTTGGGGGAGGGCAGTTTGGGAGGGGAGGACTAGGACCATTCTCAACATTGAGGGTGTTGGGGAGTGTGCTGAGAGGGGAGCAGAGGTGCTTGTGTCTGGGGTGGGGTGGGGAATTTCATTTATCCTTGAAGGGGAAGGGAAGATGCCAGGCTGGAAGGCGGAGGAGGTTGTAGGAGAGGGCTGACAGCATATTGCCCCAAAGTAGAGGAGCTGAGGCTTCGCTTACCTGCCTGTCCAGACAAGCTCTTCCCCTACTTCATGCACAGCTGGCATTTCTCCGTTGTCACTGCCACTGCCGCCCCCTCCACCTCCGCCACTCCCTCCGGCCGCTCCTCCTGCGGTGCCGTTCATCTGCCCTGCTTCGTTCAGCGAGAACACTGATTTCCTGAGAGAGACATTGGAGGGCATGATTGGAACAACAGCGCTTCAGCAGCATCTCCCCTCACCCCAGGAAGGGCGCAAAGGACTTTGCAATCAGCAGGAGTTTAGCCTCCCTGAACCCCTGAGGAGTTGGTCATTCTTAATTCCCCTTTGTAGATGGGGATAATTGAGGCACATGGAGGTGAAGCAACTTCTCCAAGGTCACCCAGAGAATCAGGACTTCCAGGAGTCTTGATTCCCATGAGCCCAGCTGTGCACACAGGGCCTCCCTTTAGCATAGTTGTGTCTGTGGCAGCATTTTGATTTTTGGTTGGATTTGCCGTTAGGATAATCTAGGGCTTCCAACAGTGAGTAAAAACACCTAGCTCTCCTAGAGCATATTTCATCTCATAACACTTCACAGGATCATCTCCATTTTACAGATGGGGAAACAGAGGCACAGCAATTTGGCCAAGGTCACCCAACACACCAGTGGCAGAGCCAGGAATAGATTCCAGGCCTCCTAAGCCCCAGGCCAGTGCTCTGCCCACTAGGCCAGACTTGATGGCTTTGCCTGTTTATTGCAGACTGAAGTACAGAATGACCTGAATCTGTGATTGCAGATGAGGCAGACAGATTCTTGCATAACCTGGTCTAGTCTACACAAAAGCCAAGGGCTGTATAGGAGCCTTGAGTTTTATACCAGCTGTCACATGCCTATTACTTCTTTTAATGGTATAGATCATTACCCTATTGTTATTTATTGTTTTTCATGGAACTTCCACAAGCCTCACAATCACCTTAGAGGATTATAAATGATATGTATAGAAATTGCTTCCACTGACCCACAAGCAGCCCTTGTAACACTGCAGCCATACTGCATCAACTGCCAGCACAAGAGGTGAGGAATGGTGCAAACTGCAGAATCACAAAGCCCACATTTAGATTTTCTTGAGAAAACAAAGCTTTCCATGAGGGACAGAGATCTAACCCAGCCCGCAGTGTTCTCTTCTCTAGCACCCAACACACTACTCTTCTGCAAAACCTGGCCACCAGGGGGGTCACCCAGGAGGTGTAGCTGGGAAATTAGTTCCACTCTCCAACCATCTTTCCTGTTGCTGGAGTTTTTCCTACCAATAGGAAGAGAAAAAGTTGCACATTCTCCAGTTTAGCTCATGTGCACACACTGCGAGATAAATTGACCTTTAGTTATTGGATTAATGCATCATGAAAAACGGAGCATACTGTAGCCAGAAGTGGGATATATTTCAGTAAGATGTTATTTGGATCTAGCATTTCTCTTGCCCCCAAAAAGCAACTCTCCCCTGCCTGTAATTGTGCTGTAAGTTGCGAACTTTGGTGTTTTTTTTCCTTAAAGAGCCAGCTGCTGGAGGCAGGGGATGAGCTAGCTTTTACTTTAAAAAGTAAGTTTCCAGAGAAACCGGTTGCAGAGAAAAACTTGAAACTGTGACCTCTAAGGGCGTGTCTAAGGGCTAGTCTCAGAGCCCGGCTCTACCACCTCATGGGGCTTCTGCTAAGGTGCTAAAAAGAGCTATGCCCCCTCTGTAGGCTTCGGAGCCTGATCTCTAACCCGAGCCCAAATGTCTGCATGGCTATTTTTAGCACTCTAGCACGAGCCTGGATCTGCAGACGCGGGCTCTGAGGCATGCTGCCATGGGCCGGTGTTTGCTGCGCAGATGTCACCCTAAAAGGCTCAAAACCTGGAAGGTGAATAAAAATGCTTGAGTTTGGCAACTCTGAAAAGTGCTACGGAATCTTTCTATCTTATGCCACAGTAAGGGAGCACCTCCCAGTCTTTAGTGTATTCATCCTCGCAAAATGAGGTCCTCCATGCAGCAAAAGTGCTGGAATGTTGTTCCGGAGCGTTCTGGCCCTGGCACAAGAGACAGATGGACCCCTGCATAATCCATACTCCCATTTTAGAGGTTACACGCTCACAGATTACTTAGAATCTGAGTGCAATGCTCGTATCTAGACTTCAAAGACGAGATGGCATTTGAAGTAACTTTGCATTGAGACACAGAAAATATTATACAAGGCAGATTTCTTAAAGATTCCTCATATTAGCTACGTTTACATTTGTCTATAAAGGGATAGTGCTAACCAGGAGGCTAAAACGCTAGGATAGTAATGGCCATGTGCACACACTGCGAGATAAATTGACCTTTAGTTATTGGATTAATGCATCATGAAAAACGGAGCATACTGTAGCCAGAAGTGGGATATATTTCAGTAAGATGTTATTTGGATCTAGCATTTCTCTTGCCCCCAAAAAGCAACTCTCCCCTGCCTGTAATTGTCCTGTAAGTTGCGAATACAAATTCTGCTAATAAATGGCCACATTTCATCAGATTTGTTACCCAAAATTCAGCGCAGCTCCAGCTAATCAAATCTGATGCTGCTCAACTGGTTGTGCTGGTTTTACACTTGTGTAATTCTATTGACCTGATTTACACCACTAACTATGAACAAAATCAAGCTCATTATGCTGCTAATAATCATATTTAGCTCTTATACAGTGCTTTTTAATCCATAGATTTCAAAGTGCTTTACAAAGTGGGGGGAGGGTCAGTAACATTATCCCCATTTTTATAGATGGGGAAATTGAGGCACAGGGAGTTGCCTAAGTTTACCCAGTAGCAGAGCCAGGAACAGAACCCAGGTCTCCTAAGTCCTAGTCCAGTCCACTATGAACTGCACTGCAGTTAACACCACCTACCTCTTCTCAGCGGAAGGTACTTTTTTGGGTGGCTCTATTCTAATATTTGGATCCCACTCCCCTGGCGGGAGGACAATGACTTCATCCAGAAACTCATCTATTCCTGCAATCAGGTCATCTCGGTCTCTGGCCTTGTAGGCCACATCACTGAAAAGCTGGAAATACATAGAAAAGTCAAACGGTTTAGGCAAACTGTTAGCTAGGCAGCAGGAGAGATGGAAGAACCAATTCTGCTAGAAGAAGGGTCAGGCTTCATCTAACATGCTTTCTAGATCACAAAGATTTTGGACTATGGATTGTGGCTCTCATTCCTAGCATGAACATTTGTGCTTGTGAACAATATTTGAATGAATCCATGGCTAACTAGGACTTCAGGGTGTCACTCTGTTGCATGCTGGAATGTCACACATTCGCTGGGACTTGACTCAGACCCTCCTGCTCCAAAAGCCAAGTTCTCTGTCATCTGAACGAAAGAAGAATCTTCACTAAGTGTTGGCAATATGGAACCTATGAGACACAGCTGAACGGATTCTATCCAGGGGAGGACAGTGGTGTATGAGCACGCATACACACACACGCACACGTTACAATATTTTAACTTTATTCCTAGGGCAGATCCCTCAGCTGATGTAACTCCACTGACTTCCATGGAACTGCTCAGATTTTTACAGCATCTGCCAAACTGGTTTTATGATTTTCATTCTGGTCCTGGAGCTCTGATGGGATGTCTCATTTCATCTTTGGGAAATCCCATAAATGTATGGACTGCCTGGATTTAGTGCACATGAAGGGAATGCAACAGGAGCATGGCTCTGCCATATCATAAGATTTACTTACGTCATCCACCATGAGGGTGGCGATAGCTCGGCCGATTTCATTGTAGGATTTTGCCTTTCCTGAAGGACCCAGGAGAATAAAAAGGAACCTGGTAAAAGAATAGAACTCATGAGCTAATGGCCATCTTTGCAGTCTGTGGTTTAAATTACAACTCTTGCCAGTATGCAGGATCTGGTCTGAACAATCAATCAAACTAGTTCCAAGATGGAGCTTGATAAAGTTACGAGCAGGGTTATATGACAAGGTTATCTGCAATAGCAGGGGACTGGTCTCAATGGCCCAACATGTCCCTTCCAGTCCTGAGCTCCTATGTAAGCAGTTGTCTAAACACTAAGTTTAGCTGCTCAAGAAATACAGGATTAGGCCCTTTGATTTTCACCAGTTGGTTCTCTCAGATACAGCCTAATCCAGCTCCCACTGCAACCCCAGGGGAGTCTCATACAGAATCATAGAATATCAGGGTTGGAAGGGACCTCAGGTCATCTAGTCCAACCCCCTGCTCAAAGCAGGACCAATCTCCAACTAAATCATCTCAGCTGGGGCTTTGTCAAGCCTGACCTTAAAAACCTCTACAGGAGGAGATTCCATACCTCCCTAGGTAACCCATTCCAGTGCTTCACCACCCTCCTAGTGAAATAGTGTTTCCTAATATCCAATCCAGACCTCCCCCACTGCAACTTGAGACCATTCCTCCTTGTTCTGTCATCTGCCACCACTAAGAACAGCCGAGCTCTATCTTCTTTGGTAGCTGAAGGCTGCTATCAAATCCCCCCTCACTCTTCTCTTCATCGAGTTCAATGGGAGTGTTAGTTTGTGTGTCAACCCACACTAACGCAGCATGACTCTTTGTCCCCTTCTAATTGCTAGAAAGCACAGAACACGTAATGAGCCTGCTAGTGATTTTGAATTAACAGATCTGGCCCTTTATTACAAACAATAGAGGCTTGTAGACTCAGAGGGCCCAGGTTCAATCCCACAGATAACGTAACCAAGGTTGTGGTTACAGCTACACAAGGGTCCCCTCCCCTCCAAATAGTGGCTGGTCACTGGGATGTGTGATCTGAAATGTAGCAAACCTTGAATACCCATAAGTACCAGAAATCCTGTTCTCATGAGAATCCCAGCACCGTTCTGCAGACTGAAGCAGGAGTGCTGGAACAATTTGTATAGTGGGGGTGTTGAGATCCGTTGAAAAACTATAAACCCTGGATAAGATGGAAACTACTTCAAGCCAGGGGGTGCTGCAGCACCTTCAGCTCCCCCAGTTCCAGCACCTATGGACACGAGGCAGTTTGGAGACGAATATGCAGGCTATCCAAACGGGAACAACTCAGCATTTCTGATCACTATGCAAAAGGTGAGCTTTTCAAACGCTCTCAGAGCTGGCCCAACTTTGCTCCCACTGACGACAACATTAAAACTCCCATTGACTTTAATGGGAGCAGAGTAAGGCCACCATGGAGAGTTTTTGAGAATCTCGCCCCAAAGCATTCCATTATTACTTCTGTACGCAGCCCCGGCAAGTCCTGGCAATGCAAGTCAGATCCTATTGATGTCTATGAGTTCATGGCAGGGATGCCCATGGGGCTAAATATTTGCCTTGGTTTCATTCATGGCTTTTGGAAATAACTTTTAAAAGTCTCAAGGAGGCACTTCTGGACCCCCAAAATGTGATCTGCTCTTCAGTTCCTGAATGGTGAAAATACCATAAGGAGACCAGATCTTATGCAACAGTTATTATCTTAGATCTTTATCTGGTCCCCCATTACTCTAAGCTCTGAGCCTCACAATCTTTAATTGATTTGTCCTCACAACACCACTGAGAGGGAGGGAGGTGCTGTTATCCCCACTTTACAGATGGGTAAACCAAGTGATGTGACCAAGGTCACACAGGAAATAGTGGATAGAGCAGGGAACTGAATCCAGGTCACTCAAGTCCTGCCTAATCAGTGGACAATGCTTCCTCTCTAGCTCCACCAAACAGGTCCCTGGGTTAAAATTAAAAAAGAAACTGATTAAAGTATTTAAATATTTAGAATAATATCTACAAAAATACTAAATATTATATCAAATATACTAATATAAACAGGTGATTTTATGTGGATTCCTCCAGAACCCAAGTGCCAAGCCTTACTTTTTCCAAAGAGGCATTTGAACGCCCTATAACAGGGGTGGGCAAACTTTTTGGCTTGAGGGCCACATCTGAGTATGGAAATTGTATGGTGGGCAATGAGAGCTCAAAAAATTAGGGGCTGCGGTGTGGGAGGGAGTGAGGGCTTCGCTTGGGCATGTGAGTTCGCCTGGGTAGGGCTGGGGATGAGGGGTTTAGGGTGCAGAAGGGTGCTCCAGGGTGTGACTGAGGGGTTTGGAGGGTGGGAGGCAGATCAGGGCTGGGGCAGGGGTGCAGGAGCGGGTCGGGTTGCAGGCTCTGTGGGGCGTTAACCTCAAGCAGCTCCCGGAAGCAGCGGCATATCCCACCTCTGTCTCCTAGGCAGAGACGGAGCCAGGAGGCTCTGTGTCTTCCCCATCCACAGGTGCCACCTCTGCAGCTCCCATTGGTCACAGTTGCCATCCAATGGGAGCAGCAGGGGCCATGTATGGAGCCCCCTGGCTGCCCCCACACATAGGAGGCAGAAGGGGGACATGCTGCTGTTTCCGGGAGCGGCGCAGAGACCTGGCATGCACAGAGCAGGGCAAGCCACCTCTCCACTGAGGGTGCCTAATTGAAAATGCATGTTGATCATCAGAACCAACAATTAGATGATAATTGGAGGAAGTTATTTTGTGAGTAAACAAGCTACATAACCAGTTTCCTTGACAATCTGAAGCAAAGCACAGTTTGGACTATTAGTAGCAAGTAAAATTCATCCCGTTCCATGGGCCAGCGCAAGGCTATATGCCACACAAACCTTCCTCTGAGCAAGAGCCAACATCAGAGCTTAGAGGTCAGAGATGTCCATCTCCATCTTTCTGGGCACTGACGTATGGAGGTGAGCAGGGGTGGACCAAGAGACCTACAGAATATTCTATGCCCCTGAGCAAAGCAGACCCAGAAATCTGCAGCCCACTAATTAAAGAGTGTAAGCAGCATTTAAGTGGTGCATATGCTTTGCGCAGACCCCTTTCATCCACTGTGCCCTTTTCATTTGTAAATATCAAAACACTTAAGGTCAGTATCATTATACCCATTCTACATAAAGAGAAACTAAGGAACAGAGCAGGAAAAGGGATTCATATACCATTTAGTGGCCTAGCTGGGAACTGAACCCAGAAATCCTGACTCCCAAATTATCTCCCAAACGCTGCAAGAAAATATAGGTTAATAAAAGCTCTGGTCTCTCTCCAGTTCATATAGGACCTGACTGCCCCACTATCATTAGTGAAAGTTACATGAGCTATCTGAACAGTGCATTAGACCTTAGGAACCCATAGCCTCCTGAGACAAGGGAAGAAAATGTTGTCCCAGCTAACATGGAAGGTAACATGCTATACTGCTAGAGGTGGGCAAAGTTTTTTGTCCGAAACTTTTCTTTGTTGAAAAATGCAGGTTTGGTGACACTGAAACATTTTGCAAATTCATGTCAGTTTTGTTGAATTGTTTGTTTGGGGGACCCCCATCCCTCCAAAATTCGTAAAAAACCCACCAAGATATTGGAAATTCTTCTCTCCATTTGCAATGACTGTTTGCTTTGAAATTTCTCCTAATTTTATTTCAAAGGTTGAAATGGTTTGAAAAACACTAGCAATCAAAATAAAATGTTTTGTTTCAGGTCAAATGAAACATTATGTTTGACCCCAAACTATTTTATTTTACTTCTTACTGTCTGGTTTGCCAAAATCTTTTTAAACATGGTTCATTTTGGGTTGACCTGCAACAATTTTTTTTAACCTTGATTTTTCAAAACGGCCAATGAATCCAAAAGTGTTATTCATACAGCTCTAATTAGACACCTTAGGAATCTGTAGCTGTCCAGAGACAGGGGAAGAAAATATTGTCCCACCTAAGCTGGAAGGTAAGGTGTGCTATACCGCATCAGGTTTACATAAGAGTTTACAGCTGAAGCCCCAGTTCTGAACCACCAATACCTTTCTTCAGTTCTTGCAAAAGCACATTTTGTTTGTTTAAACAGCTGCGCACCTAGTGGGGACAGGAACTTCTGTCACCCCGCCCAGCATGGTGGACTGTATGAGCCTCACAAATGCAATGAATGGCTTCTCCAGGAAGTCTACCTCTCCCACCAGGACATTGGAGGCTTCTGCGTCTTTGGGGATCTTCTTTATGAATTTATTTTTTAGCTGTTGAAAGAAAAAGAAAGTTCATTCATGGGTCAGATCTTCCTTTACTTTACTTTTTTTTTTTTTTTTTTTTTTTTTAAATAACACCATGACAATCTATTTCTGCTTGACATTTAGGATGCTAAAAACTGCTGAGCTCCTGCTGTGAAATTGGAGTTTCTCCTTTCCTCTAAGCATATAGTAGCACTTGGGTACGAGTTACTAAGTTAAGGCAAATCAACAGTGTGAAGTCAATGCACATGGGTTAAAGCATTTTAAACCCACCTCAGTGTGGATGCTTCTCAATCAGGAGTAAAGTGGTCTTAGTTTTCTGTAACTTAATCCTCCTTGCAAGTTTCATCCCATGCAGCACCATAACAAGGTATGTCTCCACGGCAATCAGGATTGATTGATTGCAGCTCAGGTAGGCATGCACCAGCTAGCTTTGATCTACATGTGCCCAAAACACCGCTGGACTGCAGTGGAGACATACTTACAGTGGTGCCGACTCTCGCTGAAAGCTGAGATTCTCAAGCATTCATATGACTCCAGGAGCTGGGGCTTCAAGAAACACACTAGATATTACAAAACTCATGATAAAATGGTCAGAGTGGGCAACATTGAAGTCCATCCTCACTGGGAACACCCCATAAGCATGCGCTAAACTTTAAGTGCTTAAATCTGAGACACTTCAAATCGAACTCGAGCGCATTGAAGCAAGTTCAGCACATGCTTAAGTGCTGTCCTGAATAAGGGCCTAAATAAACACTTAACAAAACACACCACCTCCAAATTGGACCCACAAAACACCCACACTGAGGTATGACAAAAGAGCATGTCTTGGAGCCTCTTTCCTTTCCAGCAGCCCCCACTGACTCCCCACAAGTAATAAGGAAGGAAGATTCATCATAATAAGTAGCTTGAGCTTCCATTTTGTAGTTCATTCCCCCAGATCTCTTCTTTGGAAAGGGAGCAAATAATTGTAGGTGGTGGCCTCATTTCACAGATTGATCCTTGGGTCTCTTGTCCCCTACAGCCCTTTCATTATTAGCATAAAAAGGTTCAATACAAACCCAGGCAGGATGTTGTTATAATCTATATGCAAGCATGAGGAGAGGCATGTGAGCTGGGTGGCAAGCTCCCCCCATTCTAATCTTTTAAATCCAAACGGAAAAAAAGAAACAATAATAAAACCACTCCTTCGATACAGCTTGGAATAAGCAAAAGCAGGAGTTAACGGCAACCACTAAGCTTCATGAAAAACTTTAAGAGTCCCTTTGTAGTGGGTCTAACAGGCTGATTAAAAATCAACATTCTTTGGAACAAAATGGTTTGCATATCTTAGTGTTAACCCTCGATGCACCGACATTTGATTGTAATGTTTGGATTTTCTTCTCAGGGAATTTGCTTTCATTACAGCAGCGCTAAATTAAGAACACCCACTGGTAAATTCTGACTGTGGAGAGCCCTACGGAATATTTCCCAAGGTAAATTCTTTTCCTAAACAGTCTGCACACACTCTGCTTCCATTAATTTATCTAAGTTCCACTCAGCACCCTGGAAAGGGCGCGATTCTGGTATCCAGGATGCAATCCTGAAGCCCTCTGGATGCATTACTGAGCAAGTGTAAAAGCTTCTGTTCACCACAGAAAGTCTCTACACCCATTTCAATCAGACTAAACAACAAAGGTTGCGACCCAGCTCTGCGGGACCCTCTCTTCCAGCTCCATTGCACGTAGATGACATGGCTAGAAGGGACTGCCATGATCATCTAATCTGACTGCCTGCATAACACAAGCCAGAGGACTTCCCTCAATTAATTCCTGTTTAAGGTTGACAACACTATCATAACAAAGCCACGGCTACCCAGAACTTCAAGTGACAGCAGGGGATAGAACATAGATCCACAGCCATGTGTCCATGACCCACAGATCCCTCCCCAGCTCAAAGGGAATCCCTTTAAGCACTCAGCAATAAGGGACTATGACAGAGTTTTTCAAAGCGTGGGTTGCCCACCAGTAGGTCATGGGAAGGTTCCAGATGGGTCACCACATCCAGGGCTGGATTAATTTATCACTGGCACCCACCTAGGTAAACAAACACTTCTCCTGGCCCAGTGTAGATGGGAAGCCCACAGGAGTGGGTGTTGGAGAGCAAGCCCGCCTCTACCAGCAGCACTGGGCCTAGTGCTCTGCTCCGGATGTTGCAACCTACTCAGGTTTGGCCCAGCCACCCCTCTGTCGCAGGCCAAACCTGAATGGCGCTGCAACCAAAGACAAAATGCAGTTGGGAGGGCCGCCATACTAAAATGTTTGAGAACTACAGAGCCATGAGTAGTTCTGATTGCATCCATCTCATTGCATCCGCTGAAAGCCAAGCTTGCCTGCTGTAGCCTGGAACAAAGAGAGCAGAGTGCTGATATTGTAATGTGACATGGCTTCCTTTTTGCTGGACGGCAACATACACAGGGCTCCTCCAAGAGGGAGTTTTGTGTCTGAGTTTCTTCACTGTGCAGGGAGGATAGAAAAGCAGGATTTCCTTGATGAGGCACCTTCTCCACCTCGAGCCCATTGCTCCTATACCAACAGGAGTATAGCCAGTAAACAACAGTACCTAGCATTTCTCCAGTTCCCAAAGCATTAACTCATTGATCTTCACCTTGATCCTGAGAGGTAGCCATGTGCACCGCCTGAGTAAAGATGGGAAAACCACAGCACAGAAGTGAAGGGATCCACCCAGGGAAAAAGTGGGGCAGACATGGAAAGAAAACCCAGATCTCCTGGCTCACAGGTCTGTGCTTTAATTTGATGAGGAAAAAACAACACGTCACTGAGGAACTCCTGTTGACTTAAATAGGGGAAGGACGGAGCTGTAAAAATAGCATTGTGGGGCCCTATACTGATCCTCTCTTGCTAGCTGCCAGATCAAATTCGGTCAGCATACAAGCCAAAGGCTGGATTGTCTAATGTCGCAAGGATTCTGAAAATCCATCTATGTTGTTCTTTCCCCCATCGACGCTAGTAACAGAGATTCTGCCCATCAGAACGTGGCTGAAAAAATTCAGTGAATAATGCACGAGGCAGAAGAGAATCCAGTTCTCCCCACTTCAGTTGTAATAACTCCACAAAATCTTGTGTGTGTCAGTAAAGCCAGCAGAATTGGCTTGTATTCAAAGGAAGCAGACATGTGGAATAGAGAAGTTTCATTTCTTGCAAATTAGTAACCGCAGGACCTCAGCAATGTTACGGCAGAACGGCTTCCCAAATGTTGGGAAATGTGTGGGTCACATTTATAGATTCCAAGGCCAGGAAGTACCACTACGATCATCTAGTCTGACCTCTTGTATAACACAGGCCAGAGACCTGCCCCACAATAATCCCTAGAGCAGAGCTTTTAGAAAAATATCCATCTTGATTTAAAAACTGTCATTAATGAGAATCCACCACAACCCCTGGTAAATTGTTCCAGTGGTTAATTACTCTCACTGTTAAAAATGTACGCCTTATTTGTGATCTGAATTGGTCTAGCTTCCACTTCCAGCTATTGGATCGTGTTAGATGTTTCTCCTCTAGAGTGAAGAGCCCATTGTTAAATATTTGTTTTCCATGAAGATTACACATATATAGACTGTAATCAAGTTACCCCATAACCTTCTCTTTGCTAAGCTAAATAGACAGAGCTCTTTGAGTCTATCATTACCAGGTAAGATTTTTAATTCTTTAATCATTCTTTGTGGCTCTTTTCTGACCTCTCCCCAACTTATCAACATCCTTGAATTGTGGACACCAGAAATGGACACAATATTCCAGTGGTGGTTGCATCAGTGCCCTATATAGAGGGAAAATAACCTTGCTGCTCCTTCTCGAGATTCCCGTTTATGCACTCCAGGACTGTATTAACTCTTTTGGTCACAGTATCACACTGGGAGCTCATGTTTAGCTAATTATCCACCATGACCCCCAAAGCTTTTTCAGAGTCTCTGCTTCCCAGGATGGAGTCCCCCATTCTTTAAGTATGGCCTGCATTCTGTATAGATTTACATTTAGCTGTACTGTTTGCTTGTGTCCAGTTTACCAAGAGAGTCAGATTGCTTTGCAACAGTGACCTGTCCTTTTCATTATTTACCATGCACCCAATTCTTGGGTCATCTGCAAACTTTATCAGTGACAATTCTGTGTTTTCTTCCGGACCATTGATAAAAATGTTAAAGAGCATCAGATTGCTGGATATAAAAGAATAGGATGTCACTGGTAAGGTTTTGCATTAGAGTGTAAGTTTGATGAAGCCAGCGTATGCACAGCTTTTTGGTATTTGCTGGAAATAGAAATGAATATCTTGGGCAGTGAATACCAAAACCATCCCAGGCAATACGAAGGTGGAAGGGAATGCATGAGTCTTTCCCCTTTACTTCTTATTTCTATTCTTTCAAGGTTTTGCGTGGATGGATTATGTCCTGCCACAACCTTAACTGTCATTGCAGGCATTTTTTTCATAGAATCATAGGACTAGAAGGGACCTCGAGAGGTCATCTAGTCCAGTCCCCTGCACTCATGGCAGGACTAAAGTATTATCTAGACTGACCCCATTTTGTTTGCTAATCAGATATGTGTGTCTGTTAAGAGAAGTTGTGCAAACCCTCTAGGGCTGATTCAGATCTTGCGTCACTGAGCAGTCATTCCACTGAGGTTAACGGAGTTACAACCATGCATGAGGGGCAGGAGGAAATGGAGATCAGGTCTTCTCTTTTTATTGTAATAGGCCAACTCCTGAAATCGCTAGTCAAAAAGCTTGCTTAAAGTAAATGGAAGTTTTGCTGGAGTAAGGATGGTATGAAAACTAAGAAGGGAGCTCAAGATATGGCTCAATATGGTAAACTGTGACCCTACAATGTACCTCCATTAAATAACTGTTTGGGAGAGGAAGTATGGTCCAATAGTTAAAACACAGGAGCGAGAGTCAGGAAATCAGGGTTCAATAATACCTGCACTCACACCAATTTGTGTGAGCTTGGACATGTCACTTAATACCTCCGTGTGACTCTATTTCTCTGGCTGGAAAATTACAATAATACTCTTCTATTTTACAGCGTTCACTGTAAATTCACTACAGTTTGCAAAGTGATTTGAGCTCCTCAGTAGAACGATGGTTTGTTCTCCTTGGTTCTCTGTGTAGTGCCCTGATCTGTCTTTAATTCATAAAGCCAAAAGATTGAATGACTGGAACAGAGTGGTAGCTACAGTCTTTGAGCTTTAAATCTCAACCAGCTTTCATTACAGCAAGTTAGTCGTCTTCGGCTATCCCTCGATGTGAGGATGTCATCTGCCAAGGGGGTTCATTGGTGAGTTTTTAAGTAGCTGAGGAGCCCTGCAGATTTTCCCACAGAAGAGACAGGTGTGATCTTGGAGGAGACATCATTGTTGGCTAGAGTGTTGTGCCTTTTCTTTCCTCCTTTGTCACTTCTCTGTCTCATGAGCACATCTGTTCTCCCCAAAGGGTTTGGCTACACTGGAGAGTTGCAGCGCTGGTGGTGACTTTACAGCACTGCAACTGAATCACTGTCCACACTTGCAAGGCACATACAGCGCTGTATCTCCCTGGCTACAGCGCTGGTTGTACTCCACCTCGACAAGAGAAATAAAGACTATAGCGCTGCATCAGCAGCGCTGCCCGGCCAGTGTGGCCGCCAAAAGCACTGTTATTGGCCTCCAAAAGTATTCAGACGTATCCCAGAATGCTTGTTCTAGCCACTCTGCTCATCAGTTTGACCTCTACTGCCCTGGCCTTTGTTAGGATATAGATATTCAGGCCTGTCTGCAAAGGCCTATACTTTAAGACTTAGGTGTATTCTTATCACTTAGCTAGTTATAGAGGTATAAAAGAAAGAATCAAAAATCACTGTCTGTGTAGTGGCCTTCTCTTACTGTGACAGTCTGAGGCCTGGTTCTTTAGCAGCCATAAACTGGGAAATGTATGGTCACGTCCTCACATTCCAAACTAGTCATATTAAAATAAGGCAATCTGGGTCTAGTTAGGGAAGGATTGATGTCGAATCCTATCACCTCCAGAGAAAAGGGTAGAGCTAGAAGAATGTAAAAGGAACTTAGTTTTTGATCGCATTCCTGTCTGGCAGAACTCACTTATCAATAGACACAAGTGGAAACCCTTATGTCTGTATAGATGTAGTTTGTGAAATCCTTTACTTCTGTATTCGTTTGATGTATTTGGCCCAGGGTCTTCTGTCTGGTTCTTGTGATCTGTTTCTGTCTTGTTGTATATTAATTTTGCTAGGTGTAAACTAATTAGGTGGTGGATATAATTGGTTAGCAATTCATGTTACAATACATTAGGATTGTTAGGTAAATTTTAGTAGAAATGATTGGTTAAGGTATAGCTGAAAATATTACTATATAAATTAGGGGCAAACAGGAAATAAGTTAGGATTCGAAAAATAAGGAAAAGGAACTTAAATTTAAGCTTGCTGGAAGTTCACCCCAACCAACATCGAATTGTTTGCACCTTCGGACTTCGGGTATTGTTGCTCTCTGTTCATGCGAGAAGGACCAGGGAAGGATGAGAGTGAAGGAATAAACTCTCTAACAGCCTCAGGTGACCAACCATCAGACCAGCCCTTTAAATTCCCTGTGAATTTTAAAAATCCCCTTCCTGTTTGCTCAGCCAGGTGTGGAGTGCAATCAGTGAATCTTGCCAGGTGACCATGCCTCCACGCGGCAAACGAGCCCCAGCATGGAGCAATGGCGAGTTGATGGACCTCATCAGTGTTTGGAGTGAGGAAGCTGTGCAATTCCAGCTGCGCTCCAGCCACAGGAATTATGATACCTTTGGGCAGGTATCAAGGGCCGTGATGGAAAGGGGCCAGGACTGGAACGTGGTGCAGTGCAGGGTTAAAGTGAAGGAGCTGCGGAGTGCCTACTGCAAAGCCCACGAGGGAAACCGCCGCTCTGGTGCTCCCCCAAGACCTGCCGTTTCTACAAAGAGCTGGATGCGATACTTGGGGGTGACCCCACCTCCACTCCGAGGACCACCATGGACACTTCAGAGCGGGGGGAGCAGGAGGAGGAGGAAAGCGAGAGTGAGGGTACTGAGGTGAGGGGAGACACCCCGGAGTCCCTGAAGCCATGCAGCCAGGAGCTCTTCTTAAGCCAGGAGGAAGGTAGCCAGTCGCAGCAGCCGGTACTTGGTGAAGGACAAGCAGAGGAGCTGGTTCCCAGTAAGCGGCTTTTATTTTCAGGATGGAAATTTTTCGGGAGAGGAGGGAGGGTTAGGGCTGCATGCGTGCATGCCTAGATGCGGAACAGCGCATTGATGTGGTCTATCACGTCACAGTAATCGGCCTCAGTAATCTCTTCAAAAGTCTCAGCCAGAGCGTGGGCAATGCGCTTGCGCAGGTTTATTGGGAGACCCACTGTGGTCCTTGTCCCAGTCAGGCTAACTCGTCCGCGCCACTGTGCCACGAGGAGTGTGGGGGACCATTGCTGCACACAGGAAAGCTGCATAGGGGGCAGGGAGGAATCCGCATTGCAGTAGAAGACCCTCTCACGCTTCCCAGGTGACCCGCAGCAGCGAGATATCTTCCAGGATCAACTCCTTTGGAAAATGTTGGGATAGTGTTCAGTGTAGGTGCCCCCTGCAGCTGTTTGCTTTCCCCAACGCACAGAAACCCTGAGGACACTACAGCCCTGAAGCAATCAGTCCCCCTTACTCACCATTTCGGGGCTCCCGTGGGTTATGTGCGCTCTCTTTGGGATGGGAAAATTATGCGATTGTGAAGACTGTTACCCTCCTTAACTGTGGGGGAATTACTCTGTCTGGTAAAAATAATGCTGCCTCTGTTAAGTGTTGCTTTTTGCCTTTACAGATGCAACCTTGAGATCTCAGCTGTCTGTGTTATCACCAGCTGAGAGACTACAAAACCTCTGGAAGAGGCCGCGAAAAAGCAAAGACGACATGCTGCAAGAAGTGATGCACCAATCTCTCACAGAGAATCAAAAAGTGCAGGAGTGGAGGGAGAGAGAAAGCAGGATTCGCAAGGAAAATGCAGCACAAAGGAAGCAATGTATGGAGTGGTTGATAAGCATCCTGGAGCACCAAGCGGACTCTTTCCAGGCGCTCGTAGCCATGCGGACGGAGCACTACCACCACTGCCCCCACCGCTGCCCTGGTCCCAAAACTCTTTCCCTTGTGCCCCCATGTTAGCTCCACACCCCCTTCCCTGGCATCCAGGTTCTTACCACCACCAGCTGCCTCCAACACCTGTACGTTCACCAACCAGCCCTGAGAACTATGACCTTTACCATGCAGTATAGCCATTCTGAAGTGCAGCAGTCATTGCACAGCATTCCAGACAGGACATATGCAAACCTGTGATTGTACAGTTCCCCACCCTACCTCCTTGCCCTTTCAGATTCCAAAAAAGTTGTGTGTCTTTCAATAAAGTAATTTTCTTTTGAATAAATGAATTTTTGGCTTTGAAGACAGTCTTTATTATTGCAGAAAGTTAAAGATACCTTAGCCCAGGAAAAAAACAGGCACTGCAAATCAGCTTAGGAAACAGAGATTCCTACTAACATTGTAACCACTGCACTTCACTCCCATGCAAGGCACCAAACATTACTGTTGGTTTTCAGCCTCAAATTCCTCCCTCAAGGCATCCCTAATCCTGGCAGCCCTGTGCTGGGCCTGCTCTCTGGCTGTGAAATTCAACCTTCAGGTGTTGAACCTCGGAGGTCCATGCCTGACTGAATCTTTCACCCTTCTCTTCACAAATATTATGGAGGGTACAGCATGAGGATATAACCGTGGGGATGCTGCTTTCCCCCAAGTCCAGCTTCCCATACAGAGATCTCCACCACCCCTTTAAATGGCCAAAAGCACACTCCACAGTCATTTGGATCCAGCTCAGCCTGTAGTTGAACCGTTTCTTGCTGCTGTGAAGGCTTCCTGTGTACAGTTTCATGAGTCACAGCATTAACGGGTAAGCGAGGTCTCCAAGGATCACAGTGGGCATTTCAATGTCCCCTACTGTGATCTTCCAGTCTGGGAAAAAAGTCCCCACCTGGAGCTTCCTGGACAGGCCAGTGTTCCGAAAGATGTGTGCATCATGCACCTTTCCAGGCCAGCCTGTGTAAATGTCAATGAAACACCCATGGTGATCCACAAGCGCCTGGAGAACCATAGAGAAATACCCCTTCCGATTAACGTACTCGGATGCTAGGTGGGGTAGTGCCAGAATAGGAATATGCGTCCCATCTATCGCCCCTCCACAGTTAGGGAAACCCATTTGTGCAAAGCCATCCACAATGTCCTGCAAGTTCCCAAGAGTCAAGGTTCTTCTTAGCAGGATGCAAATAATGGCCCTGCAAACTTGCATCAACACGATTCCAAAGGTCGACTTTCCCACTCCAAACTGGTTCCCGACCGATCGGTAGCTGTCTGGAGTTGCCAGCTTCCAGAATGCAATAGCCACCCACTTCTCCACCGGCAGGGCAGCTTTCAATCTCGTGTCCTTGCGCTGCAGGGTGGGGGCGAGCTCCTCACACAGTCCCATGAAAGTGGCTTTTCTCATTCGAAAGTTCTGCAGTGACTGCTTGTCATCCCAGATTTCCATGACGATGTGATCTCACCACTCAGTGTTTGTTTCCCAAGCCCAAAAGAGGTGTTCCACGGTGCTAAGCATGTCTGTGAATGCCACAAGCAATTTCATGTTGTACGCATTACACAACTCGCTATAATCGTCGGACTCCTCACTGTCACTTTGGAGCTGAAGGAATAGCTCAACTGCCAAACGTGATGTGCTGGCGAGACTCATCAGCATATTGCTCAGCAGTTCAGGCTCCATTTCCCACAGACCGAAAAGGAACACAGAATCGCACTGCACAGAAACCGCACAAAGATGGAGCCAAATGTGGACGGAAACACAGGGATTGCTGGGACTGCCACACTGCAGCACTTTTCCTACACTGCTGTACGAAGACAGCTTTAACTCCCAGGGCTGTACAGCTGCAAGTGTAGCCAAACCCAAAGTGAGCTGTGGCTTGGTGTCTGGTGTGGCGCCACTGTGTTCTGTTCTGTGCCAAGTTGGGCTGATGTCTCCCTTTTTAAAATGTACTTTCAGTATGTCTTTGAAACATTTCCACTGCCCTCCGTGAGTCCTTCTTCCCTTATTTAACTGAAAGAAGAGCACTTGCTTCGGGAGGCGAGTGTCAGGCATACGTACACTGTGGCCAGCCCAGTAGAGTTAGTATTTCATGACCTGAGCTTCTATACTGCTGGTGTTGGCTGCAGAGAGAACGCTGATGTTAGTGCGCCGGTCTTTCCAGCTGATCCTGAGAATCCTCCTGAGGCAGCGCTGCTGGAACCACTCCAGCAGCTCCAGTAGTTTGTGCAGATGAGGGTTGTAGAGTACCTTGGTTTTCCCGATGTTGAGAGAGACAGACTCAGGCTGTGATAGGCATCCGCAAAAAGATTTAGGGTGCTTTGCAGGTTGGCCTCTGTATGTGCAAGAATGACATAGTCGTCTGCATACTGAAGGTCAGTGATGCCAATTAGTGTGATCTTAGATTTTTTTTTTGGAGATGTCGAAGATTAAGAAGATGGCCATCCATACGATATGATAATCCCAATTCTGTCAGGAAGGCAGTCCCAGATGAGAATCAGGATCACGGTAAGGTAAATGGAGAAGAGTGTTGGAGCAATGACATCGCCCTGCTTGACACTAGTGCGAATGGTGAATGATTCGGTCTCTGAGCTGCTGCCCAAAGTGGTAGCAGTCATCCCGCCATGGAGTAGTCTGATGATGGAAATGAATTTTTGTGACTAGACAAACCTACACAGCACCTTCCATAGGGCATCACAATTGATAGAGTCAAAGGCCTTGGTTATGTTGATGAATGCCATAAACAGTTCCTGGTGTTACTCTCTGCACTTCTCCTGAATCTGTTGTGCCAAGAAAATCATGTTGGTTGTGCCATGGGATGGCCTGAAGCCACATTGTGATCCAGGGAGGAGATTCTTGGCAAGGGGGAGGAGCCGGTTTAGCAGGATCCAGGCAAGAATCTCCCCTGTGATGGAGAGAAGAGCAATACCTCTGTAGTTCCCACATAAAGATTTGTTCCTTTCCTCGAATATTGTAACAACGTTGGCGTTCTTAAAGTCAGGTGGAATTTCTTCACGGGTTCAGATTTCGTCCTTTTGTCCATAAGATGATAGGCCTCATGTTTTCATCGGTTAAAGGAATCATTTCGCCAGTTATAAAATTCATTTCTTTTCTGTTGAATTAATGCTAGGGTTTCCTTGTTTTTGTCAAAGCAGTCATGGTGCTGAGGAGTGGAACACATTCATGCATTGTGAATGGTGTTTTTAAATTGATCCCAGGGCTCTTGAACGTCAATGATGTTGTCAGGAAGGTTAGAGTTTCTCCGACAGATGTTACTGGAACATCTTGCAGCTGGCTTGGTCTTGAAGGGCTTTGACATTGTACCACTTTTGCTTAGTCTTTGGGTGTTTGTGATGTGGTGGAGCGAGCTGCAGGTACATGACGGATCTGACTGATCAATGATCTGTCCAATAGTGATTGGTTACCTCTCAGAGCTCGTGTTATACGGACATCAGTATAGCCTCAGGCTCTGACAATAACAGTCAAGGAGGTGCCACTGTTTGGTCAGAGGGTGTTTCCTGGTGGTCTTAAATTTGTTACTCTGCCTAAAGATGGCATTTGTGATGAGCAAATCATGCTCCACACATTTGCTGAGGAGGCGAATACCATTGGGGTTTACATTTCCCACCCCTTCTTTGTCTATTGTGCCTCTCCATTGGGAATCCCGTCTGACGTTGGCATTGAAATCTCCCAGGAGGATGAGTTTGTTCTGCCTTCGGTGTGGCTGTGAGGACTGTATTGAGTGTGCTATAAAATTACGCCTTATTGTCTTCCTCATCATCGAGTGCTGGGGCGTGTACACTGATGATTGTGGTAAATTGGCTGTTGCTAAGCTTGAGTCTTGAGACGCTCGTTGTTCCCGACAGGAAGCTCCACAAGCTGACTGGTGATCTTATTTCTGATGGTAAAGCCAATTCTGTGACAGCGTCTCTCTTCTGGTGGCTTTCCTTTCCCAAAGAAGGTGTAGTCACCTCCATCCTCTTGTAATTGGCCCTCATCGGCCTGGTGGGTCTCACTAAGTGCTGCAATGTCAATGTTGAGTCTTGCCAGTTCTCTGGCAATTATGCGGAATACACCTAGATATAGATAGGGATAGAAGCTAGTATTCCTGATTCCTAGTGCTCTGCTCTAACCACTAGACAATAATCTCTCCCATAACATGGAAAAGAAGACAGCAGTTCTGACTCCTAGTGACCTACTTTAACCAACAACCAACTATCCTTTCTACAATTGAGAACAGAAGCTAAGAGTCCTGACTGTCAATATCTTGCTCCAACCACTAGAAACACTCCCTCTCTGAAACAGAGTCTCAGACTTCACTCATGTCCCTGTGACTTATTTGAGCTTAATCCCAGATCTGTGCAGGGTCAATGAAATTGTGAAGGGGCACAGGCAAATCTGAGGTTGGAACAATGTGTCCCTTTCTGATGACCTTGACGTGGAAGATGATGCTCTGAGGTTGTATTCAGGATCAAATTGAGTTTTAGTAAGTTAAAGGATTTCAATGTGATGGATGGAAGGGCAGGAAAAGAAAAAGCCCATGGTAGTCTCACATGAGGCACTTTGGTGGTTATTAACTGGGTGAAGCAGCACAGATTTCTAATTAACAAAACTGGAACATACCAGCCAGACCTGGACACAGAGAGAAGATAAGAGCAGTATCCATGTTTCATCAGATTGCCTTTATATCAGAGTCATTTTTATGCTTTGCACACCACATTAATGGGAATTTCACCTGCATTTAAACATAGCAGTGGTGACAAGGAGAGAGAGCCTGCTAGCACTCCATACCACATGGCAGAAGCATGGTCACACTGATGCAGAATATTACAGAAGAGGCATACACACTGTGCTCTCACCTGGAGACATTATTTTTGTTCTTTCTTGTTTGTTGCTTTCACTTAATCCAAACAAAAGAAGTCAGGCAGATGGGTTGCTCTTTGTGTATAGAAAAACACGACAGTCTACTAAGTTCTTATTTCCTCATGATCTCCTGCTTTTTCATCCCTAGACTAGCAATATTCCTAAATATGTCACCTTGTCTTCATCTCTATTATATTCCACAAACAACCCCACCTCTTTACAATCCTATCTATCCTTCCCATGCACACCCTGCTTCCTCTTTTATTTAGATATTCCTTGCTCTATTTCCTCCCAAAGCTTTCAAGAGCTTTCCTCCTCATCCCAAGACTCTAGTGTCCTCTCTACAAAAGTATTTTTGCTGTGTTTTCATACTCCTAACCTGCTTTTTCTTGCCACCCTGAGTCTGGCACAGGTATTATTTCCAGGGCGGTCATCTGAGTTACCAAGATCAATACAGGTATTAAATGCGTTAATTAGAAGTCTGTGCATTTCCACTCCATCAATAATGACGCGAAACTCACATGGGCCTCTTATGTTGAACACAGAGAAACCCTTTGACACATCAATCTTCAGTACAATCCATGTCATGGATACAACTCCTTTCTTTTCCCAGAGGATCAGTCAGAAGGACCCATTGTCCTTACCCCAGCATACACTGTAGTCAAAGTTTCATCTGAGCATCTCAAAGGGCTTCAACAAATATTAATTAAGCACCAGGGAGACAGGCCAGTGATATTAAAACTGAAGCACAGAGCAGGGAAGTGTTTTTGATTTTTAAACAATGTTTAAACATTTTAAAATAGCTCTGCAGCTGGTGCAATTGATGCTTATCACACCGGCTCCGTGTCGTCCCTCCATCTGTTTATTGTATCTGCCTCTTGTACACTTAAATTCTACGCTCGTCAAGGCAGTGACCATCTTTTTTTTATTTGTTTGTACCATCCTTAGCACAATGGGGTCCCGATCAGAGTCTTTAGGTGACATGAATACAAATGAACAATAATAATAAATTACTCCAAAGGAAGCAACATGTAGTGTGGAAACTCAGGTTACCCCCAAACCGTGAACTGTACCCATGACATGAGTATGACAACACAGGAATGTGTATTCAGTATATATATTAACCTGTGGAGCTCATTGTTGCAGGGTATTCCTGAGACAACTCTTTGGCAAGATTCAGATCATTCTTTTTTTTTAAAAAAAAATCCTATTTACTGTAACTATGGAGTCCTCATTATCCATATAAATGTCTAATCCTCATCAGAATTCTACCACACTGTTGGCTTCAATTATGTATTGTGGCAACAAGTTCCACAGGGTAATTCTAAACTGTGTAGAGAAGAATTTCCTTTTAAACTCTTCTAAATTTGCTGCCTTTCACTTTCATTAGGTGTCTGCTTGGCTCATGGAGCTCAAGAGTTTGGTAGCATTAATAAAGGATTAGACATTTATGTAGGATGAGAACATCTTATTAGGAGCGAAAATCCATAAGGGATGTGAACTTACCATCTTCAGGGCATAAACCAAGCACTAAGTGACAGGGGATAGGAAGAATCATCTTCTGGGGACAGATTACTCTGTAAACATCCCCCACAAAGGTTTTTTGCTGCTTCCTCTGAAGCATCTTGTATTAGCTGGAAATAGAATACTGGACTAGGTCAGCTCTGTGAGTCTTACATTCCAATGTATCTACCTTTTGGTATGTAGCAACTTGGCCCTGATAGGCTGGGTACAGGGCATCACAGATGCAGATTGTGGATTAAAATTAGACACCGAATGCTGCTAAACATAGGAAGTACGTATTTTGCACCTGTCCTGCGTGAACACAATCAGCTTTGAGGCCGCTCATATTTACGGTTTATGTATGAGAGTATAACAACAGATATTTGTTTTTCTCCCCCCTGGTAATGGGAGGCCATCGGTTATTACGTTACACAGAAAACTTTGGTCCACGAAAGGCTTTTAGAACTTACTACCTGATCTGTGCTTGGAGTATCTGTAATGTCATTCATGCTTCTGCTTTGCACATGGCCTAAAGAAAGCACAAGGGAAAGACACGGTAAGAGACATTTAGAGGCCACAAACCTTCTATGTACAGATTCACAGGCCCATATTGTGCCCTTTGCCTGTGTGACTGACAAGCTGCTGAAAAGGAGAATGGGGTCCTGAATTGCCTCTAGCGGTGTTCATTTCTAGAATAGGCCAGATTCTGGTCCCATTTACAACAAGGTAAATCTAGTGTAGCTCACCTGGACTAACTCCAGATTTAACATGGCATAAATGTGACCAGAACAGAGTTACCCTGGTGGAGTTCACTGGATTTATACCAGTGTAACTAGGATCAGATTTTGGCCACGTGTTGACACTTTTCTCTTACACTGCATGGGCCAAATTTTGCCATCATATTTGCATTTACAACTCCTGCTGAGTTAATGGGAATGACATGGATGAATCTGGGAGGCAGAATTTTGCTCCATTTTTTGGGTCCCTTTACCCTCTTCCTGTGACACTTTGCCCCAGCTTCCATCTTTTCCCATCAGGGCTTTCTCAAGGTCTGTGCAAAGCTGCAATTACAGGAGAGTTCATATATGTCAAATCAGTGGGTGGTTAAAGAAAGCTTTGCACACAGTCCCCTTTGGGAGTGACAAGCCACTTATCTCTCAAAGTATAACCAAACAATCAACTTCCAAGAAACATGCAGCAAAAATCAAAATGTCATATGCCACAAATGCCTAGCAATAAGGAGGCGGCAAAGGGATTAGTTCTGTTACTCAAAGCTTTCCCCCCCCTCCCCCTTCTTCAAGGACTATATAAATTTAAACTCTTTTTTGACATTGTTTCAATTTTAAGCAACAATCCACCCTGAGTCCCTCCTCCTCGATTTTGTGGTTTTACAATCTCCTATTTTTCAAAATATATTTCTCTTCAGAACCCAAAAGGGGAAGCCAATTGCCAGAAAATACAGGGTGAACAATGAAATTGACTCAAACTGAAACACAGTGCTGACAAATATTCAAAGCAAGCAATCTGAAAAAAAAAACCCAAAATGATTCCCCTCCCCTAATTTCTTTTAGTTACAGTAATTTTAAATGTGACTTGTAAAAATAGCCTGTAGAACATTTTCAGACAGCTGGCCTGATGAATAGGGACTCAGGAGGTCTAAGTTCAATCCCCAGTTTTCCTACAAGTCTTGCCTTACCACGACCCACCAATTTAGGACCAGAACTTTAAAGGGAGATAGGCAGCTAACTCTCTTTTTAAATCTGGCCCTTAGTGTCCTTGTGCCTTTGATTCCCCATCTGGACAATAATAATTCTTCTCTTCCACTGTTTGTCTGTCTCATGCATTTAGACTGTAAGCTCTTTGGGGCAGGGACTGTCTTTTATTACGTATATATACACAGCACCTAGCGCAATGCTGTTCTGATCTCAGATGACACACATAGATGCTACAGTAACAACAACTGCAAGTTTAAAGTTGACAGGCTCCCTTTAATTACTGCCTATTAGAATCTTGGAACCAAATGATTTTTTAAAAAAATCAACCAATCAAATCCTACTGCTTGAACAGAACAGCTTAGACAGACTAGAAGAACCAGCTCAGAACTAAGTGAGTTCTAGAGCTGGGCGCTAGCTTCCAGCTGAAATTCTCCAATTCATTTGGAAGTTGCCATTTTTAAGCTGGTGGGATTGCTAATGGGAGCAAGAGGGCATGTGTACTGCAGTACAGCTGTAGCATAGAGGCTTCTGACATCACCAGAAGCATTTTTACCACCTATGTAGTTAATCCACCTCCTCGAGTGATGATACCTAGGTTGATGGAAGAATCAGAGGTTAGGTCAACTTAGCTATGCACACAGCAGTGTGAATTTTTCACACCCGAGAACGACACTGCTAGGTCAATCTAAATTTTAAATGTAGACCAGTGCTGAAGCAGTTAAAAATAATTATGACTTGTTCGTCTATGCATTTTGGTTGTTTTCCTGTTCTATTGTCTTGCGATTCTCTTTAAAGCTTTATACCTCATGGGTCACTCCACCATCATCCATAACAGGAGTATTCATCTGCCTGAGGGTTGTGGTGCAAATTGATTGCCAAACCCTAAAGTCCTTAATCAGTTTTTATTCATTTCTCACCCCTCTCAACAACGCTGTCCCCTGACTAAGCATAACCCACTGGTGAATGTGTGTATCAAGTCCCCCGCTACGGTAATCCCCAGAGAACAAGAGTTGATACAGACGCAGAAAGGGATCCTGTAGCAGCTCACGCTTTTCTATCTGTAGGTCCCTGATTCCATCCCCTGTGTGTTGGCTATCACCCCGGCCATCACATACATATTTGGGGCTAGATTCACACAAGAATTTAGGCACTGAACTGCCACTTTGGGCACCTTAGTCCCACAATCATCCCCCCATTCCCAGGATTCACAAAAGCCCTGTTCAGCTGCCACCAACCTTGATAGATAGCTAAATGTTTGCAGGAAAAGTTCCCCAGGTGCTTGTGTATCAGAGGTCTGAGCCTCAGCATGATGAAAGAACCAGCGGATGAGGTGTTCCTCCAACTAAATCACTTGTGGGCCCCCATCTGGGAGGCAAGCCCTGAACACGCTCTCCTCTCCTTTTTTGTAAGAGCTCGGTAGGCCTCTCCCTTGTGTCTTAGCCCAATGGTGAGGCCGCTCACTTGGGATGTGGCAGACCCCTGGTTCAACTCCCCCCTCCACTTGAAGAGGGGCCAGTCACTTGTCAAGGGAGTGCCCTAACCACTGAGCTATGGGATATTCTGATGTGGGGCTGCTGCAGTCTCTCCCCTCAAAGCTGTTCCACTGTGAATACATAATTAAGAGTAATTGGGCCAGAGAGTGCAAGGACAAGAATGACTCAGTAGCCTAGTGGCTACTGCACTCGCCTGGGAGATGAGAGCCCCCGTCTCCCTGCTGTTGATGATCCACCTTCCCCTGCCCACCTCCCATGCCAGCTTCTTGCATCCTTGGCATCTCCCATTGGCTAACTTAACTGGCACCTAGCCTCCAGCGTGCTGGCTTTTGTGAACCCCATTCTGAGGCGCCTGCCTCTCCCCTTTCACTGTACAGGGAGCCTGGCTGCTTAACCCTGGCTTTGTGATTCACAGTGATTTTCCAGGTGCTTAAAAATTAAGCCTTTGCCTTTGTGAATCCAGCCCTTCGGGGTTCGCCTCAGTGTAATTTGATTTCAATATGAATTACACCCACTAGAATAATCAGAGCAGGCTGAAAAACGCAAAATCTCTTCCCCCCTCTCCCAATTTTCATCTCAGGTTGAGACTGTCACTTGCCCTACACCCCTACGCAGCAGGATAAGGAGTTGTAAGGTATGGAGGGGGAAGTCGACTGTGCCAACTATCCAGCTGTCACAGACTGTGACTTTAAGTCAGAACGTGGTTTCTGAAGCAGCGTAATTATGTGCTGCCCCTTGCTCAGGGCTTGCTGCAAAGCAATGATTTGTAATTTTAAAAAGCTTTAATTTTTAAATGACACTTTGCAATACATTCTACCTGGCAATACACTGTAGTTATGCTTTTTGATACCTATAATTGCCACCAATGCATAAAAATGGCAGAACTACAAGGCTGAGGATAACTGCAGTGTAATTGAAATGTAGCTAAACACACCTGGGCTCCAAAAAGCGATGTAATAAGATGAACATGCAGAGGTGTAACAATAAGGGAGTCTGTAATGCAATTCTCCTTCCGGTTATCTGAATTACTTGTAATAAGTTGTTGAAAATCATAGCCACAGCGTAACTATGCTGCAATTGCAATGTAACTACAATCACCATGGGATAAAGTGGCATCCATCTCTCTCTAATCTCTTTCAATCATAGTAATTTTAGAGTTTACATAAAACAACATTTGCAGATGGAAAAGTGATTTTCAAGTAGACTATTCTCACTTTCTTGCTCTAGGAAATAGTTGTTTACAATCAAGGGCCAAAGAGATGATGTGCTTTGCCAAATGTGAATCAGTCAAATAACCAGGATTAGAACTCAGGAGTACAGACTCCCAACCAGGTGTTTGTTCTGCTAGACACTGCTGCCTCGCCAAACAAGTAAGTAGCTGTTGTTCAACTTACGTAAACGTCCATAATTTGCGTTCTGTCTCATTCTAAGATCTTCGGTGGAGCGGTGGAAGCTGGCCCCTGCTGCTGGGCTCCTGACAGGACTGCGATCTGAGAAGGAGAGAGCATTTAGATCACATACATGTACATAATGAGGCTGTCAGCAAATGCTGCGAGCTCGGATCATGTGTGACCATCAATGAATACAGCTTGTCATTTTCAGGTATTGAAACTCAAGTGACAAATTAATTGTCCAGTGCTCAACTTGGATAGATTTCACACCCCTATTGATATTCTGCAAGCTTGGCTATGAATTCAGCAGCATTTTCCACTTTTGACACAGACAGAGTAATTTTTCTATTAGGAAAGAACAGTCTTACCTCTGCCAGGGTATTTTTAATATTTTCCTTGTTGGGTGAATTTCATCCCTGTGCAGAGGGCCAATACAAGGCTTATGCCACTACCTTAGTCCCACTTAAGTCCTATTTTGAGGCCTGGAGTAGCATTTGACTAATGCACAGGCCTTCTCTGCACGAGGATGAACATCACACAGTGTGAATACAAGCTCTACTACTTACAACTGGCCTTTGTGCTCAGATACCACGGCTATAATTGAGGAGAGAAACTGAGCAAGGCGATGGAACTTGGCATTGGTGTGTGACAGACTGATAATATCCTGTATTGTCCTGAAGAACTGTTCTGGAATTAAGATAAACTTCATTAAGTTAAGTTAAACTTATCAAATTAGGGCTAATACCTTTGTGGCACACCGTATTAAAAATGTGTGTTACTGTGGCACTGTATGTACTTTCTCTAGTAGGAAAAAATCAGGACTGTCCCTATAAAATCGGAACATCTGGCCACCCTATCTGCAGGACTCACGAGCAAAAATTAGTATAAAACACACCTTCATGCCTAAAAAGAGCTGACAGAATTCTGAATAAACACAAAAGGGCCTAATTCTGATCTTGCTTACATGGTGGATGTAATCCATTCACTTCACTGGAGCCACTCCTGATTTACACTGGTGTAAAGGAGAACAGGATGAGACTCAGAGAACAGATCTTTTGATTAAGAAGGGGCCATTTTCAATACAGACATGGTTTATGGTACAGCTCCATTGCAAGTGTTTACAGACATCCAGCACCTCCACAGTGTTAATTCAATGCTGCTGCCAAGGTGGGATCTTGTCCTGTGACCAAGTGCTCCTCGCTAGAGCTGGTCAGGAACAGAAATCTGCGTTCCACAGGAAGTTCCAATATTCTGAAAAATCCCTGAAATGTCCTCAAAATGAGAATTGCTAGTATCAAAACAAGACGGTTACCTTTGTAACTGTTGTTCTTCGAGATGTGTTGCTCATATCCATTCCAGTTAGGTGTGCGCGCGCCACGTGCACGTTCGTCGGAGAAACTTTTACCCTAGCAACACTCGGTGGGCCGGCAGGTCGCCCCCTGGAGTGGCGCCACTATGGTGCCTGATATATACCCCTGCCGACCCAACCGCTCCTCAGTTCCTTCTTGCCGGCTACTCCGACAGTGGGGAAGGAGGGCGGGTATGGAATGGATATGAGCAACACATCTCGAAGAACAACAGTTACAAAGGTGAGTAA
>NC_133770.1:154009096-154052787 GCF_003597395.2 Chelonoidis abingdonii
GCGGAGGTCAGCTAAGCTGCACTCCACTGTTCCAACGACCGACATGGGCGGTAAGAAGGAACTGAGGAGCGGTTGGGTCGGCAGGGGTATATATCTGGCACCATAGTGGCGCCACTCCAGGGGGCGACCTGCCGGCCCACTGAGTGTTGCTAGGGTAAAAGTTTCTCCGACGAACGTGCACGCGGCGCGTGCACACCTAACTGGAATGGATATGAGCAAGCACTCAAAGAAGAAATTTGGCCTTTTTCATTATATTAAATGTTAAATATAACATATACATAATATTCTACACACAATATGTAAATATATTAAAATCTATATTTTAGACTATAAAAGTCAAAACAAAACTGAACTTTGATTCAAAATGTTTTTGACATAAAAAAATGCTTCATTTTGACATTTTTCCCATCGAAAAAATGTTGTTGAAATCGACGTTCCCATGAAAAATATAGATTAAATAGCATTTTTCAATGAAAAACTTCAGTCAAATTTTTTTTGAGCGGCTCTACTTATTGCTGATAGACTTGAAGCAACAAGATGAATAGCGTATAGAACAACAGCAATAACAACCTTCCCTGCAATTCAATAATGGGCCCAACACAGCACCCACTGAAGTGAACAGCAGAACTCCCTTTGTGGGTAAACAATCTGCCCCTGTATTTTCCTATATGTTGTCAATATTCACTCCAACAACCTATTACTCCTAAATGGAAAAAGACCTACAGTGTAAACATCGATGAGGAGTAATAACCACAGCCAAAACACCAAGGCTAGAAATCACTAAATTATGAACAAAGTTTTGCTCTGAGCTGTTGGGTGAATCTCCGTTCTGCTACACTGCTCTCCCCAGAGTCATGGATACCTCGCTGAAGTCAATGAAAGTATGCATGCCGGGAGAGCAGCCTATCGGAGATTACATCTGACGTGCGGAAGTGAAACCTTATGTTTGCACTTTAGGTTAATCTAGAGAGTGGACAACTTAAGGTTATTACATCCAAGATTCCATCAATCAAAGTGCCTCCCATCTGAACCAAAGTTAGTATCCTAGACTGGAAACAGAGAAATTCCCCTTTAAAATGGCTAAAAACAGAAAACAATCACACAACAGACTGGGTTCGTTCTACAGAGCAAGCAACGCAGTGGCATACCACATCAGAGCAAGCTTCCAGCACAGCCCTCTGCCAGGATGCCTTCGCCCTGACATGGAGATCAGTTTTCAATGCACCGTTCAGCCTTCGGTGCCATTTACAGCCTCACGGGGTGATACTACTATGATGGGGAGCTCTACGGAGACCACCAGCTTGCTTCACACAAACCAACGTCAGACGAGTAATATTTTTTGTTTACTAACAACCTCAGAAGGATTTGAATGGGTAACTGGATTAAATAGGCTGTAAAAGGCTGGGCCTGCCCTGTAGTGCCCCCTTCTGGCTAAGTGAGGCTGTGCAGAGGCCCTGCCTCAGTTTACTCTCCTCAAGGCTCCTTAGATAAATTCCACCAGGCCTGAGTCCTTTAAACATTTCCCTGCTGTCTGTCATTTATGTATATACGATTCACAACATTCAATCCTGGGGCTTCTTCCTTTTCCCAGGAGATTGTCCTCCTCTCCCCTGAGTCATTTGCAGGCTTTCCTGCCTGGACCCTTTGTCCCCTAGTGTCTCAACTCAGCCCTGGAACCTCTCCTCTTTTCCCAGGAGAGGATCCTTTCTGCAGGAGCCCTCTAAGGCTATGAATGACAAAACTTGTCTTTCAGAGGTGTTAACTCCTCCCCCTCCCCTTGAAACACAAAAGTTTTGCTGCAACAAGTGCCAGTGTGAACAGCGCATCCTGCCGACAACATGAATGCCGCTCGCTGGGGGTAGAAGTTTTATGCCAACAAACAGTGGCTACACTGCGTGACTTTTAGTGGCATGGCTGCAGTGACATAGCCATGTCACCAAAAGCTGTGTAGTAAAGCCATCGCCAAAGTCTCTGCAGCTTCATTCTGCCCCCACATTCCTCGCCCTGTTTCCCTCTTTATAAGGCCCAAGTGCCTTCCCTTAAGACCAACTGAGCAGCAGGTAATCACTCACAGGTTGCACTGGGTGCTGCTCCTTCATAAAGGGGCCAGTCACGCAGCGACGTAGACTCTACATTCCTTTACCAATTCCCTGTGCCACCTTCTGGGCTCCTGTGGGTTCCATCCATCGCTCTCTGCTATGATCTCATGGTCCCTTCTGGCCTCAAGCTCTATGAATCTAAGAACCATGAGCTTTGTTTTTATCTACACATTTCACATACAGCATAAGAGTTGTAGAACATACTGGATGAAATCCCGAAGTCTGTGTTCAAGGGGAAGTGTAGAGGAACAGCATGGTTCCATACAGGTATTCATACAGACAGAGCAGATTGGTGGATTTGAGCCACAGGGCTCGAATGGGCTGTAAATGGCACATAGAACAGGTGCTAGCCCTCTGTAGAGGGAGTGCATTTTAGGGGCCTGAGCAAGGACTGAAAGTAGACGGCAATACAAGTTTACCCCGGGTTAAAAAAAAAATGAATAAGGACGTTGGGATACAGCCATGTGTGAGCTGAATCTTGTGAACTCACTTGTGTTGGACGAGACCGATTTGCCAAGGTCTGCCAAGGATCGGTGGATCGGCTTCTTGGTCTGGTGGCGGTGTTTCCTCAGTAGCACGTAACTTATTTTCTCTCTCAGCTCTGGCTTGAGCAGACCATCCTCTATCTGCTTTTCAATAACATCATCTAAAAGAAGGACATTAGAAGCGCGTGCATGACTCTCTGGGCTGCGGTATAATAGGTTCTGTTGCAAAAAAAAAATAAAATAAAAAAAATCCCCCTCCTTGCATACTCTAGAACTGCATCACATGCCAAAGACTCAGACTTTAAGGTCATGAGGGACCATCATGATCATCTAGTCTGACCTCCTGCACATAACAGGCCACTCATGGGAAAAATTAGTGGGTGCTCGGCACTCACCAGCAGCCAAGCTCGCCCTGCCCTGCCTCCTCCCCCTTCCCAAGCATGCCATGTCCCCACTCCTCTCTCTCCCTCCCAGCGCTTCCCGTCCCCTCCTCCCCGCTGCCTAACAGCTGTTTGGCAGCACTTAGGACTTTCCCGGAGGGAGGGGGAGGAGTGGGGATGCGGTGCACTCAGGGGAGGAGGCGGAGAAGGGGCGGGGACTTGGGGTAAGTGGGTGGAATGGTGGTGGGGCGAGGGCAATGTAGGGGCCGGAAGAGGCGGGGACAGGGGCAGGGTTGAGCACCCACCAGGCAGAGGGGAAGTCAGCCCCTATGCTGAAGTCCTCAAATCATAATTTAAAGACTTCAAGTTACAGAGAATCCATCATTTACACTAGTTTAAACCTGCAAGTGACCTGTCCCTCATACAGCAGAGGAAGGCGAAAACCTCCCAGAGTCTCTGCCAATTTGACCTGGAGGAAAATTTCTTCCTGACCCAAATGTGACAATCAGTTAGACATATTGGCAAGGCCCACCAGCCAGACACCTGGGAAATAATTCTCTGCAGTAACTTGGAGCCTTCTCCATGTACTGTCCCATCTCCAGCTATTGGAGATATTTGCTGCTAGCAGTCGCAAATCGGCTCCATGCCATTGTAGGCAGCCCCATCATACAAACTCTATGCGGTCTGTAGAGGTTATATGGTGGGATCCTCTTTCTTCAGCTTTTCCTCACCTGTCAGGTTTCTATAATCTCAGGATGCTTTGCAAACATTAACTAGAGCCTTACTAACACCTGCAGGTCTCAGAACAGAACCCAGGAGTCCCAGCTCCAACCACGAGTCACAGCTTCCTCAACACACGCATGTGGGTTTTTTGGGGGCTGTAAGCCTAAGACCCACCAGACAGACAAGGTGGGTGAGGTAATATCCTATCTAATATCCTGGGACTGACACAGCTACAATTCATCTAGCAACAACCTCATCATCATCATCCCTTCATTGCCTAACTTCATATTGGATGGATTACAGTGGAATGATATGTATTAAAGAACCTCACTGCATCTGACTGCAAAGGTGTCAATGTGTAAACACGGAAAAGCGGAAGTCAAATGCAAACATATCAGAGTGGTAGTGATTTACAGCTGCAGCGCATAATCTACTTTAGCTACATATCTGGCCCCCAGATGCTCAAAGGTGTTTAGGGACTTCACTTCCATTGGTTTCAAAGAAAGTCAAGAGAGCTCAGTACCTTTGAGGATCTGGGCTTATGCACTTCACAAACTATAACGTATTTATCCTCACAACAGCAGCACTGTTATCCCTACTTTACAGATGAGGAACTCAGGCCCCAATTTTTAATAGAATTGAGGCATTGCTGTGCTAAGCATTGCAATACTTAATTGATTTAGGAGCCTCTCATTTTCAAAAGGGATTTAGGCACTTAGGAGGCTAAATAATTGGCATATTGGCTCCTAATCCCTTTTGAAAGTGAGACAAGGGCTTCTAAATCAGTTTGGGGTTGCAATCCTGAGTGCAGTGACACCTACATATCATTAAAACAGCAAGGAGTCTGGTATCATTACAAATCTGGGCCTAACTGAGCGCCCAGGGTCATACAGGTGGTCTTTGGCAGACCAGGGAACTGAACTCCACTCTCCCCAGGCCTACACTAGTGGTCTAACATCCTCTCACACAGAATAAATTTGCGGTCCATCACCATAGCCACTTGCCCACATCGTCTTATTATTTACATAATAATCTTAATATTTACACACGTCAATAACTACACAAATGGAGAATCAGACTTGATATTGTCATTTACATTGTGTGCCATTTGACATGCCATTAACTCTCCCTTCCACCAAATTACTCTGAGATGAGTGACACTTTCCTCTAGTTCTAGGTAAGGCTTCAGAGTGCCAATGAAATCACTTCAAGAAAACGCCACCGCTGTTTGCACTGAGAGGTTAATACCGATGATCTGTGGTAAGGAGTAGCCGTCTAAGTCTAGGAGCACCGTCCCTGTCTGTAGACATGTGCGTAGTTCAAACAGGCTGTGCAAAGATAACGTTGACACATGAGGTTTGCTCCATCTCTCCCCTCCTTCTTCCACCTTTTCTTCGAATTTTATCCACCTGAAACAACAAAAGCCACAGTTGTGATCAATACAGGGTACAAATGCATGGCTGGTAAACTGCACATCTGTCCAAACAGTGCACCAATCAGGTGATCAAGGACCAAAGTGATGGACACAGTATAAGAACTTGAATAGAACAGATCAATCACAGGGCAGCTGCTGTACAGCCTGTGTGCATTTTACAGTTAGATATATTTATCATCAATAAACTGGATTAACAGCCATTGCTTCAGAAGGAGCCAAGGTGCTTGGAGGAGCCCAGGACTGGAACAGCTGAGGACTGAGAGGCATTGGCAGAGCATGGTTCAGGGCTGGGATATCTAGAAGAGTCTTAGGTCGGGGTGGTGGTGCATTGGCAAAGCTGCATAGCTAGAGGAATCATACAAGAGCTTTACCAGCTGTATTAGCATTATGTTATATGAGGCACCCCTTTCATGAGTCCAATTCATATATGGTTTTAAATTATCTTTTTTTATTAAAGGGAGATATGCTTCACATGTACATAGATAGCACTTTCCACCTGCCAAGTGCTTTATGAGCATTAACTAATTCATCCTCAGACCATCCTTGCAATGTATGTCTGCATATTACAGATGAGGAAACGGAGGCAGAAAGGTTAAATTATTTGCCTTAAGTCACATCATCTGAAAGAGCAACAGAACCTGATGGGTTGGTAAATCTCACTGCTGGGATCAGGTCCCCCCAACCTTTCTCTCTCAATATAATACTTATGCTGCTATGAAAAAAAATAGATTGTAAAATCTTCAAGGCAGGGAAAACATTTTATCGGTCAAGTGCCATGTGCATCTATGGAATAATAATGTGCTTATGCATACAACTAACAAATACTAAAAGGACAGGTACCACAGCATGCCTGGTACAAGGTGTCTGGTTCAGTGAGCTCTTTGCTCATCCTTTAACAATTAAAGTTCAGCCCCCAAAATTGGTCACCTGAGCCCTTAACCTTTAAGACCAAAAAAAAAACCAGTTTATTGTACCCCTTCAGCTCAAGGTGCAGTTAGATGGTTAGGTTCTGAGGGCCTGGGGTTCCAGACCTGGGTTTCTGGGTTAGGGCCGGGGAGCTCCCCTCCTCTACCAGCTTCATCCAGTACTGCCCCTACAAAGAAGCAAGCAAGCCTTCTTATATCGCCTGGTGGGTCCTGATTGGCTAATACCTCCTCCCACTCCCCTTCTAGGCCCTGGAGAACCAAGTCTTGTTGGCTCTGCAGGTACTAGAACCTGAGTGGCAGTGTTCTGAGGTCTAACTCATTGCCCCTCTTTCCAGCCAATGCTTTTCCTTTGGGTGTAGTGCGTCAGGGCGGTGATAGGACAAAAAAGGCCTGGTACACCTGTCGTGGTAGGAAAACTGGAAAACTCATTTAATCAGCTTGATAGTGATCAGAGTTCCCAAAACCTTAAACTGCTCTATTCATTTCAGTGATGGGTTAATTACATTTTGGCTACATTATTTGTGTGAAGGATTTCAGCATCAGGAAAACGTGAAATGGCAAATGAGAGATGGGGATGAATATGAAAGTTGTAAGGTGGATAAGGAACTGGTTAAAGGGGAGACTCCAGCGGGTCGTACTGAAGGGTGAACTGTCAGGCTGGAAGGAGGTTACTAGTGGAGTCCCTCAAGGATCGGTTTTGGGACCGATCTTATTTAACCTTTTTATTACTGACCTTGGCACAAAGAGCGGGAATGTGCTAATAAAGTTTGCGGATGACACAAAGCTGGGGGGTATTGCTAACACGGAGAAGGACCGGGATACTATACAGGAAGATCTGGACCACCTTGTAAACTGGAGTAATAGTAATAGGATGAAATATAATAGTGAAAAGTGCAAGGTCATGCACTTAGGGATTAATAATAAGAATTTTAGATATACATTGGGGACGCATCAGTTGGAAGCAACAGAGGAGGAGAAGGACCTTGGGGTATTGGTTGATAGCAGGATGACTATGAGCCGCCAATGCGATATGGCCGTTAAAAAAGCAAATGCGGTTTTAGGGTGCATCAGGCGAGGTATTTCCAGCAAGGATAAGGAGGTGTTAGTACCGTTATATAAGGCGCTGGTGAGACCCCACCTGGAATATTGTGTGCAGTTCTGGTGTCCCATGTTTAAGAAGGATGAATTCAAACTGGAACAGGTTCAGAGACGGGCTACTAGGATGATCCGAGGAATGGAAAACCTGCCTTATGAAAGGAGACTCAAAGAGCTTGGCTTGTTTAGCCTGGCCAAAAGAAGGCTCCGGGGGGATATGCTTGCTCTATATAAATATATCAGGGGGATTAACGTTAGGGAGGGAGAGGAATTATTTAAGTTTAGTACTAATGTAGGCACAAGGACGAATGGGTACAAACTGGATATTAGGAAGTTTAGACTTGAAATTAGACGAAGGTTTCTAACCATTAGGGGAGTGAAGTTCTGGAACAGCCTTCCGAGGGAAGTAGTGGGGGCAAAAGACTTATCTGGCTTTAAGACTAAGCTTGATAAGTATATGGAGGGGATGATATGATGGGATAGTTTAATTTGGGCAATTGATCTTGGATTATCAGCAGATAAGTCTGCTCAATGGTCTGTGAGGGGATGTTGGATGGGATGGGAACTGAGTTACTGCAGAGAATTCTTTCTTGGGTGCTGGCTGGTGAGTCTTGCCCACATGCTCAGGGTTTAGCTGATCGCCATATTTGGGGTCGGGAAGGAATTTTCCTCCAGGGCGGATTGGCAGAGGCCCTGGAGGTTTTTCGCCTTCCTCTGCAGCGTGGGGCATGGGTCGCTTGCTGGTGGATTCCCTGCAGCTTGAGGTCTTCAAATCTCAATTTTGACGATTTCAATAACTCAGTCATGGGTTCGGGGTTGTTATAAATGTGTATGGGTAGGGTTTTGTGGCCTGCCTTGTGCAGGAGGTCAGACTAGATGATCATATTGGTCCCTTCTGACCTACGAGTCTATGAGTCTATGAGAGAATGCAGCATGCTGACTAAGCAAAGTTTCATCCCCAGTGATGCAGCATTTATAACACACCTCCGCCATTCAAGGAGATTAAAGTGCTTTAGAGACATTTGTTAATTAACTCTATTGGCATTATTATACCATTTCGCAGTGACTAAACTGGGATGCTGAGCTAACCCGATGTCACACTGTGAGTCGGTGGCAGAAAAGAACTTAGGAGCTCTCACTCCCAGTCCTCTGCTCCAACCTCTAGACCCACAATCCCTTCCGAGATCTGGGAACAGACCACAAGAATCTTGACTTCCAGTCTCTTCTGCAACTATTAGATCATGCTCTTCTACCAGACCTGAGAAAAGAACCCTAGAATCCTGACTTCCTGCTCCGATCACTAGAAAAAGCTCTCTCCCTTAAAACCCCCCCAAACTGTCCTGCTTTTAATGTTCTCCATCAGCTTCTTAACATTCATTATGAAGAGTAACACAAATAAATGAATGAGAGCAGATTTCTGCAGGCTCCCTGGGAATATGACTCGTGCTCCAATTAAGCACAAGTAATTCTCGGCAACGCGCCTGTATTTATTTTGGAACTAAAGCTGCTGTTCCTTTAAATCAGGTTTCCAGAGTCCCAGCTCCATGAATTCTCATGGATTAGTCAGTCTAGAGCTTAACCTGGCAGCTTTTAACTGGTACAATTTGGATTTTGGCTCATGTCACTGCAGTGGGGACAGAGGGAAAGAACAGAGGACAACAGGGGCTTAAAAAAAAAAAGTAGCAACACAGTATATGCTAATTCTGCCTGGAAACACTGGAAACAGCTCTGGATTATCCAAGCTATGGTCAGGGACATACCTGGTGGTTCCTTCTCCCTGGTAGCTCCTTTAGGTTGGCATTTACCTGGATTAGAGATCCACACTACAAAGGGGAGGCAGATTGACACACTTCAATGTTGTTTTCCCAGTGGGAGAACAAATTTAGATAATCTTTCCCGCTGCAGCTCTGCTGCTCATTTAGGATTCTGGGATTCGTTGCTCTTGAACCAAGGCGGGGTGGGGAGGGACGTGGAACCCAAGATTCCTCCTAGTTAACAGAGTAGAGCAGTATTCGCCCATTTACCAGTGAAGAAAGGAAATAGATTCCGGGTGCTGCAAGTCTGATTCGGGGCAAGGCAACAGGCTACTGTTACCTCACCCAGATTTTGCAGGAAGTGATTGAAAAAGTACGGTGGCCATTGTTCTGTACCACTATTGCCATACGATGGACTGTGAAGGCAGATTGACAGACAAAAGGCTATTAATGCAGCAGGAGAAGGAGACAGTGTAATGTAGTGGTTCGAGCACATGCAGTTTCTAGTCCTAGCTCTAACATGGATTTAATGTGTGATCTGGGCAAGCCACGAATGGCCTCTTGATGCCTCAGTTTTCTGTGCCAAACCCGACACACAACACTGCCTGCATTAGGAAGTGCAGCGCACCCAAGACAGTGAAAGCTGCAGGAATCTACGCCTCTGATAATCAGGCTCAAGTTTGGCTGAGCAATCTGAAGCAATCCTAAAAAAAAAATTAGCTCAAACTCTCTGGTCCTTAGGGTGACCAGATGTCCTGATTTTATAGGGACAGTTCTGATATTTGGGGCTTTGTCTTAAATAGGTGCCAATTAGTCCCCACCCCCTGTCCCGATTTTTCACCCTTGCTATCTGGTCACCTTACTGGTGCCTCAGTTTCCCCTCTTTTCAGAGGGCAACCATAATAACTACTCTTCCTTTGGAAGGCACTTGGAGAGCTTTGAATAAAAATGTTACATGAACACAAAATGGTGTTTGTTAAAACTAGAGAAAGGCAATCAGTGAATAGTATTTTAAATAAATACATATAACCAAGAGGGCACTATACTGGAACCGCATCAGGAGATACTGCAGAGCTTTAGTTAGGAGAAATTCAAGGAATATTTTAAAGAGCATCAACGTGAGTCTCGTTATTCAGAAAGGGAATAGTCCTGGTTTGTTGCATTTTTCTTCCTATTACAATGTAGCTCCTTTCACCCACTGATCTCAAACTCTTCAAAGATATTCGTTAATAAACCCTCACCATAGGTCAGCTTTAGCTCTCCTTTAATGTTCACAATGTATCACTGTCCTGTGTCTTTCACAAAATACCAACCTGATGCTATGACACAAACATCGCCGCCTACACTACAACCAAGAGATGGCTCTCTTGCACTAACCCCTAGATACATACCCGTCCCAAAGCTGGGAATACGAAGCAGGAGTAACTCCTCCCTGCTCTAAATGCTAGGAAACTCTTCCCCACACCAGGATTTGAACCCAGTAGTCCTAACACCTAATCTCCTGCTCTAAATACTAGATCACTCTGTATCTTTTTAAGCAGAGGTACAAAAGCTGTTGCTATATTAACGTACATCTCAGTCACATTATTTACATCAGTGCTGGCCAAGAGATTTATGGTCACTGAATAAGATGCCTGCCATACAGAGGCTGGCCAAGAGCCCACTGATGGCAAGATATGAAGCCACCTGGAGATTTGCATTCTCCCAGTTTCTTAATGATGACCTGCACCGTGCTGCTGCTATTTCTGTCCTGCTCCCTCAGGACAGCTCTGTTGACACCTATAATTCTGGTCTGCAGCACCCCCTGCTGCTTTAGTCCAGGACTCCCTAACACAAGTAGCTCTGTAGTCTTTATCCACAACCCCCTGGCTATTCCACCTCTGCCTCTGACATGTGACAATTTTGTGATGTGCCCAAGGGCAATAGCGTGAGCAGCTCAAAATTATTGTCGCTTGTGAGCAGAGGCAGGATTTCAATTTCAGATCACAAAGGTAAAAGGTTTGTGTCCTCACCACCCCGCAGTCCAGAATCCTGCCTATGGTGCTGTGAGAATTTACATCAGATGACGATCTGCTCACTACTGCTTCAAAGGAAGACGACACACCCTAACAGTCTGGAATACTCACTGAGATGGGTGAGATTCCAGTACTTAAGGAGATGGTGGAATCTCCTTCCTTGGAGGTTTTTAAGGTCAGGCTTGACAAAGCCCTGGCTGGGATGATTTAGTTGGGGACTGGTCCTGCTTTGAGCAGGCGGTTGGACTAGATAACCTCCTGAGGTCTCTTCCAACCCTCATTTTCTATGAGAAAAATTCCTTCCTGACCTCTACACTGAAGCATGAGTTCTTGCTACCTTTGGTCTATTCTGTTTTATAATTTGTGTGACTGTTGCACCTAGAGGCCCCAAGAGAGGTCAGGGACCCATTGGGCTAGGTGCTGTACAAACACACCCTGAAGATAGTCCCTGCCCGAAACAGTTCATGATCTGAACAGACTTAGTGTGACCAGGGGTCCAGTTTTTGTGCAGAAATCCCAGTTGAAAAGGGGCCCTGCGGGCTCCAGTCAGCACCTCCAACCAGGCCATTAATAGTCTGGTCAGTGGTGCTGTGCTCTAAGGAAGGCTAGTCCCTACCTGTCTTGCCACCATGCTGCACCCTAGAAGCGACCACCAGGTCCGGCTCCTAGGTGCAGGGGTCATGGGGCTCCAAACGCTACCCTTCCCTGTTAGCACCGGCTCCGCACTCCCATTGGCCAGGAACAGCCAGTGGGAGCTGAGGGGGGCGGGGCGCAGTGCCTGGGGGTGAGAGCAGCACGTGGAGCGTCCTAGCCCCCACATCCCCGCCTAGGAGCTGGATCTGCTGGCCGCTTCCGGGGCACAGCATCATGCCAGGAGAGGCAGAGAGTCTGCCTTAGCCTCGCTGCGCCACTGACTGCAAGCCGCACAAGGTAAATCCATGACCCAACCCTGAACCCCAAGCCTTTGCCTTCTATACCCAGAGACCCCTCCTGCACCCCAAACCCCTCATCTCTGGCCCCACCCCAGAGCCCATACCCCCAGCCGGAGCCCTCACCCTCACCCCCCCAAACCCCTGCCTCAACCCGCAGCCCTCTCTCACATTCCCAATCTCTCGGCCCCACTTCCCAGCCTGGAGCTCTCTCCTGCACCCCAAACCTCTCATCCCCAGCCCCACCCTAGATCCTGCCCCCCCAGCCATAGCCCTCACCCCGTTATGCACGCTAACTCCCTCCCCTAGCCTGGAACCCCCTCCCACACCCTGAACCCCTCATCCCCCACCTCAGAGCCCACACCCCCAGTTAGAGCCCTCACCTCCTCCCGGACCCCAACCCCCTCCCCCAGCCCAGTGAAAGTGAGTGAGGGTCTGGAGAGTGAGCCACCGAGGGATGGGGAAATGTAGTGAATGAGAGGTGGGGCCTCAGGGAGGGGCGGGGCTAGAGTGTTTGGTTTTGTGAGATTAGAAAGTTGGCAACCCTAAACAGACTAGACACTGTCACCACAGCAAGTGTAATTTCTGAGCATCATTATCCCAGGCGTGGCAATCTAGCATGCAATGCCTCACTCTTGGCCTTTTTGCGCAGTCAGCTTTCTCCCCATGTTAGACTCCCGGAGCCAAGCCCATACTGTCTTGACAGCTGCTTGGCTCTGAAGATGAAGTTTCCTGTTTAGGCTTGCCAAGGTTTTATTTGCAGGTAGTGCTCATGCAGAGAAGGAGCTGGCTCCCCGCAGCTAAAGAGGCTGTGAATTCCTGACCCAAGGAGAGAGGAAACACAGGGCCTGCAATTCGACAGCTTTTAAACCTGCAGTGGAAATGCTCACATGAAGTCCTGGGCTGCCCCTGGAGACTGAAGCCCTCTACCTCCAGAGCAGGTACAGCACAGCCAGTAGCACTGTAACCGTCTCCCTGCGCTACCCCTCTAATGCGCCTGAACCAGCTCTGATTTGGTGTCCAGTTTCCAGGTCCTGTTCACTCCTTGGCCTCCCTACTGAGGAGGGCTGATTAGTGTCAATCTTGCTGATGACTTTTAGGCTGGGCAAATACACCTGCCGCCTCAAGGGTCTGCAAAGAGATCCATCAAACTCCTTTTGTAACCTGCACCTTGGACAGCATTAAATTCTGGCACACACCCGGCCCCACAGAATAAGGGTTTATCATAGAAAAAAATAAAACCTTTTGGGAAAATAATTAAATGGCTCCCTTAGCAATGACCAAAAATATCATCATCTATTAGGAACATTAACCTGTAGAATGCTGGTGTTTTATCCAGGCTGGCAACAAAATGAATGCTTAGGATGTAGATTACATATGTCCAGTCTCCAAAGTGTTAAACCACTTTCAGCAGACACCTAGCAGCCCTGAGGTCGCAGCTCAGTGCAATCACGCTTCTGCTAACAACTCAAACACTTAGGATATGTCTACACTGCCCATACTGGGGCATCCACACTGCATTGTAAGCCTGGGTTTACAATTGCTGGACCCGGGTTTCACAGTCGTGCTAATGTGCCTATACTGTGTGACGTAGACCTTCTGACTTGGATCTGCGGCTTCACCTGTGTCCACACTGCACAGTAACAGGGATTGGATCCAAGTCAGAGTGGGACTTGGGCTCTGACCCACCCCCTCTTAGTAGGATCCTAGGACCTGGGGCCAGAGTCCCTGCTGGCCTGAGTCAGACTGATCTGTGTGTGGACGGAAGCAGGGGCTTGGACTCAAACCTGAGTCAGAGTCCTTGCTTAGTGTACAGTGTAGACAAACCCATATGGACCCAATTTAGTGTGCAGACAGGAAGACTAAGGGGAAAAATTGAAATACCACCTTAGGGAGGAATTTTCCAAATTATTCAAGTGAGTCAGGAGAACAAGTTTCATTGAAAGTCAGCGGGACTTGAGCTCCAACTCACTTAGGTGCTTTGGGAAATCACTTGCTTCAAAAAACAGACTAAAAGCTAACTAAATCTGTTGCCCAAACAGCCTCGACAGTGTCTAATGCTTCACACGCATGTAGTTTCTTTGGATCCTCACTGATGGGACAGGGCTGGATCCTGCCAGGCTGGGCCAGGTTCTAAGTGACACCAGTTCCCACTGAAGATAAAGGAAGTTGATGGACTTAGCCCATTGCAGAATCAGCCTAATAGTGATGAAAACACATTGTGCTTCCTAGTACTTTTCATCCAAAGATCTCGTACAGCTTTCTAAACATTAGTGAAACAAGCTTCACCTTTTAAGATAGGGACGATGCCCTACATTAATAGTTTCCAAGATCAGAACGGACCATTGTCCGACTTCCTGCCCAGCTCATGCCATGAAAGTTCCCCAAAATAATTCCTAGACCAGAGCTTTTAATCTTCATTTTAAAATTGCCACTGATGGAAAATCCACAACTCTTGGTAAATTGTTCCAGTGCTTAATTGCCCTCATTATTGACATTTTAAACCATATTTCCTAAGTTTGTCTAGCTTCAGCTTCCAACCATTGGATGATGTTATATCTTTGTCTACTAGATTGAAGAGCCTACTGCCAAATATTTGTTCCTCATGTAGGTACTTATAGGGTTTGTCTATATGGTGCCATTGTCTGCAATAGAGAGGCACTAGATTGTGTGCTGACCCACGTGGACCCTACTGGCATGCAGTAAAAGTTCTCTAATGCACAATAATGTGGTCCTATTTCAAACTGTACTATGTTAACATGCATTAGGGAACTTTTAGTGAATGCCAGATGAGCCCACAACACCAGTTAGTGCGCAACATGCTGGTGTGCTTTAGAACCTACTCCCCTGTAGTATGGACTAATGTTCCATGTAGGCAAACCCATAAACTGTGATCAAGTCATCCCTTAAAGTCAAGAAGCTCAATTTATTGAGGCTATCACTATAAGGCAGGTTTTTGAAACTTTTATTCATTCTTGTGGCTCTTCTCTGAACCCTCTCCAGTTTGTCAACATCCTTCTTGAATCGTGGACAGCAGAACTGGACACAGGATTCCAGCAGCACTCACACCAGCGCCAAACTGAGGTAAAATCTGTTATCTAATCCCACTTGAGGTTACAGATGCTGAGGAACAGGAAAAGGAAGTATCTTGCTTAAGGGTCACACAGCAAGTCAGTGGCAAGAGCCTCTGTCTTGACTCCCAGTCCCCCTTCTATAACCACTAGACCACCCTCCCTCCCCAGAGCTGGAAACAGAACCCCAGAGTTCTGATACCCATTCTCCCCCTCTAACCACTAGACCCCACTCTCTGTCTAGAGCTGGGAACACAATCACTTGCCCAGTAGTTCAAGAACTTTAACATTCAGAACCACCAAACTAACTGTGATTTCCTTCTGCACCTTGAATCCAGTAAGTCTTTTCAGGCAAAAAATCCCCCCCGTGTTCATGGCAAGAAACTATCAGTTTTAAAAGCTACCAGGTTTCCGCAAGGTGAACTTTTTCATGGTGGTGGATAGATCTGACCATTACCCAGTAACCTTTATCTATCTTAGGAAGATAGAAATCATATAGTCCCCAAACCATAGTACTGGAGAATGTCACAGTCTTTAACATATTTATCCTTACTACATCCCTGGGAAGCAGGGGCGTGCTATTATCTTCATTTTACAGATGGCAAATTACAGCACACGGGCCCTGATCCTTAAAGATGTTCAGGCTTTTAACTCCCATTTAAATCAATATGAGTTAGGCTCCTAAGTCCCAAGGTCACATGGGCTGTCTAGGGCAGAGCATGGATTTGAACCCATGTGTTCTGGACCACCCACCTCTGCATGGCACTCCAATGCATGAGAGGCACCACACTAGTTGGTACAGAAACAAAGGGGTCAGTAGGACACCGTGTGCCCATCTCATTGTTCCAGAAGCTGCACGTGTAAATCCCTGGGTGTCAGAGAGCAAGCACATTCCCTGGCGCTGGCCCCAAGCGCACCTTAGACAAGGTCATTATGTGGCACAAGAGGGATGCCACTGGTGCACGTGGGTGAGATAGAGAGACAGAATTAATAAAAATCTATTTTATTAACTGCCTGACCTCCCCCCATCGATCCCATTCGAAATGGCATGAACGCACACAAATCCCTTTGTGTTACAATAGAGAAAGGGCTCAGCTGAGCTCAAAAAGCCACCTAAATCCCTGGCGCAACAGTGACTCCTTTTTCAAAGAATGAAGCTCACTGGAGGAAAAAAAACAGAACACCTAATAATGCTTACAAAACTTACACTAGGAAGAGAAAATTCCACATGGATTTGAGATTTTTTACTTGGTTAAGCTCATAATTCCACAAAACGAACACTATTTGTGGTTCCTCTAATACTTTTATTAAAAGTTTTGGGTTTTTTCTTTTTCTTTTTTTTTCTTTTTTTTGAGATCTGGAACAGTGGGGCGTGTTAACTCTTTGGATGCCCGTGAAAAGCAAGAATGCAGAAATATTAGACAGATTGGTCTTGATTTTTCCACTGTCTTCACATATGGTGGTATCATTTCCAAAGAGAGTAAAACAAAGGGTGTCAAATGCCACCAATCTAATCTGGTAGCATTTTGCACCAATTTTCTTTGCCATGCTGTCAGCTCTATATCAGTTACATGCTTATGCTATGCCAGTTCCATACAGTGTTATCTACGCCAACTCCATGTGATGCCAATGAAGTTTCATTCGACTGAACTCTTATTTCACAGGTTACCAGCAATAGTAATGGCTTCGATTCCTAAATCCACTCATGACCCAAGCACAGAGGCGGAGGCTAGAGGAATGAAACTGAAGCCACCCGCCAAGCACATGCTGCGACTGCTGCTTATCACACGGGTCAGAAGTAGAGCTGGGCAAAGAATTGATTTTCCAGCTTAATTGTCAAAATGAAAAGTCCAAAAAAATGTTCCTTTTAGGTCAGTCTAAAATGACAACCTTTTGGTTTTTCTTGCTGAAATGATAAACTGGTGGGAGGTGGGGGAGAATACAATGTTTTGACTTGGAAAAAAACAACAAATGTTTAATTATTTTTAAAGTTTTTTTTTAAAAGTTAAATCTAGCTAAATTTCCATACAAAATGTTATTTTGAAACAAAAAGTTGAAATGTTCTGTTTATACATTTTTGGAATCCCTCTCCCCTTTTTTCTGTGGCCAAAACTATTTGCTGAATCTGACTTAAATTTGCGAACGGTTTTAGTTGAGAATCTCAGCTATTCACTCGAAACTGCATTTTTCGGTGAATAAACTATTTAGCAAAAAATAAATATAAATAAAAAAAATCATCTAGCTCTATTTGTAATTGCAGCCTTGCCCAGACACAGGGAAATAAAATAATACATACTGGGGTCTTTTTATTTGCTGTCTGGTGGTAGAGCCTGTAGTGTGTGCTATTTTTCTCCACCACTTCTTCTTTCTTGCCACTTCCTTATTTGAAGTCAGCGACTTTTATAACTTTGTTCCAAAACTCATGATCAGACACGAGACTGTCATGAAGATCGGTCCCTCTGAGATCTGCTGATATTTGGTCCATGTACCTAGTCTTTGGTCTCCCTCTTGTTCATCGTCCATCCACAATCACAACAACAGCTCTCTGGTCTCTGCCAGATATGCCCATACTAACATAACCAAGCTTTCTTCAACTTGTCTTCAGTTGGACAACCCACATTAGGCCCCTTACCACCTAATGATCATTGAGATTCTCACATAATCACATTCCTCCAGGTGCTGGGGCTTTAAGAAATACACCAAATATTGCAAGACTCAAGACCAGGGGCGGCTCCAGGCCCCCGCACGCCAAGCGCATGCTTGAGGTGGCACGCCACGGGGGGCACTCTGCTGGTCGCTGGTCCCGCGGCTCCGGTGGACCTCCCGCAGATGTGCCTGCGGAGGGACCAGCGGACCCTCTGTAGGCAGGCCTGCGGGAGGTCCACCGGAGCTGCCTGCCGCCCTCCCGGCGACCGGCAGAGCACCCCCCGTGGCGTGCCGCCGTGCTTGGGGAGGCAAAATGGCTAGAGCTGCGCCTGCTCAAGACTCCATTCCACAGGCAGCTGCGATTTTTCAGCTCTGGAGTGGGCTCCAAGAAACAGCTATGTTTCTAGTCACCATGTTTTACATTGTCCCTCTTTCAGGATTTGTGTCACTTTGCATAGTCAAGCAATGAACTGGCCCATACTTGCTGTTTCCTAATCAATTTCAAAACCAATCATACTGTTGCAATTTGAGGATCGATTAATAGATTTAGCCAGTGTGTTCGGTCTCAGTATCACCATGGTCATGAAGCCACCAGATATCTCCTATGAAAGCACCCTGTGTAACTTCACTGTGGTCACAAGCAATTTGTGACTTTTCTTTTGCATCATCTTACTTGCAGTTATAACAACTTACTGCATTTCTATAGCTACTTCAGTGCTTTACTAACTATGCATATAGCAGAATCGCTTCATCCAGCACAGAAATGCAACCCCCTGTGGGGGGGAACATGATAACTGCTCACCAGTACAGAGCTACACTATGCAATAGTTTACATATTGCCTTGTCTATACTCTTATTTTTTTCCCCCTTACAATTTGTCATTATTGGGAGTGCTAATGTATACAAGACTTACCACTGTGTCATCTATACCTGCTCTGAGCTGGCTTAGAGGAAATGGTGCTTAAGATGTGAGAGACTTCCTGGAGCCATCTGCCCTAAGGCTCTCATCAATATTGCCACTCATGTAGCTGAACTAGCAGGAGCAACGATGTGATATTCTGGGACCCTATCCGCAGGCAGGGGACAACCAACTGAGTACTAACTCTGGGGAAAAAAAAGCCATCTACTGAATCATCAATGCTATCTCCAGCAGCACAGTATCTCCTAACTCTCTGCTGGGGGCACTAGGTCAGCGCTGACTTAAACTGGAAGCTGTATGGGGCAGGGACCATCATTCTGTTCTGTGTTTGTACAGCACCCAGCACAATGGGGGGTGGTGGTCCATGATTGGGGCTCTGAAGCGCTACCACAACACATGCATAACAACACTACCTATTGAACCACCAGCGCTGGTGAGGTGTCCTCTCCTTACCTGGCAGATTCTTTCCACTCCATTTCTTCCCCGTCGTGCTGCAGTGTGTCCATCTCAGTGAACAGGGTGGGGTTTGGAGGGTCATCTTCTTCACCCAGGATGTAACGAAGGCGTTCAGCAGCTGGAGACACTAAAGCAAGGAGATAAAAAGAGTTCATTTAACCCTGGGCAACTGTGGATGGTTCTCACACCAATCCAGCTTCGAAAATGCTCCCGGAACCTTGTGAGAATGAGCTTTCTGGTGAATATGTACTGGTTACAGCCGTAGAGTCACAGAGTTCAAGGTCAGAAGGGACCACCAGATCATACCTCCCACCTTCAGTATAGCACAGACCACCACCTGCATACCAAGCCCAGCCACCAGAATAAAACCAAAGTACTACAGACTTCAGGAGACTAAACCATTGAATGCCACAGGTAGAGCACACCAATGGCAAGGAACTGATACTGAGACATACCTATCCGGCAAGAAATACGAAGACGGCAGCTTTGCTTGTGATAATTTTGTCCTTTCAAACTCAGCCTCAGCCAGAACCAGGAACTAAATCAAGAAAATGGAATTTGTTTCTCCAAAATGTTTTGTGGGCTCAGGTTTGAATTTTAGGTGGAGTCTCAGATCAGTTATTTAATCAAACCTGGCCACCTGTTGGGGAAACAATCTTTGATTTCTCTTCCATTTTGCTCATGCTGAACAATCAACTTGGGAAGACCTCACTGGGCATCTCGTGCTGTAGCGATTGCAGCAGAGTGCTTTGCTGCCAAAAGTGCAGTTGTAGCAGTCCATTTGGGCAGCCTGAGCAGCACCCCCCAGCTCTAGTTTTCTAGGAAAGATGCTGCAAAGGCTAAAGGGGTAATTTTGAGGGCAAGCAAAAGTGATTCAGCATTTTTGGGGCAGCAAGATTAGTCACTCCTAACCCATAAAGCTTTGGAGAAACAGAAAGGAGGGTAAGGGTGGAGGAGGGGACCAACTGGCGTATCTTAGATCCTGTAGTGAAAAGGACATTTTGAGGACAATAAGCTGTTTGAGGGAACAACTCATTCAGAAACAAGAGGCTCATTGAGGAGCAGGGAAGGCCAAGACAATAAGCAATTCAGGCCAAGTTTCCTCAACAAAGAGGGCTTGAAATATGGAACAACTGGCAAATGTAACGAATGGAAAGCACACTCTTGACTTTGGTAATCAGTGGATACAACCACCAGCTAGATTCAGAGGGTGAAATCCTGGTCCCATTTAAGTCAATGGGAATTTTGACATCCGTTACAGAAGGGCCAACATTTCATCCACTGAATTCAGGGCCAGAAGGGACCATGAAGTCCATCTAGTCTGCCCTCCTGCAAAACAGAGGCCAGAGAATTTCATCTCCTGCACCACGCACTTATTTGTGGTTGAGCTAGAGCGTATATTTTTTTTCTGAAAGGGACATCCAATTTTGTTTAAAAAGACATCAAGTGATGGAGAATCCACACCATTTGACAGGGAAGTTGTTCCAATGGTAATTGCCACACAGTTACAAATCTGTGCTTTACTTCTAACTTGAATTTATCTAGCTCCAACTTCCAGCCATTGGATCTTGTCCTGCCTTTACCTGCTAGATTAAAGATTCCTCAGCTATCCCCAGGTAAGTATTTATGGACTGAACTTAACTCTTTGGACCCGCTGGGGAAGAAATGTGACAAGACATTGTACACACATGGTGACACTCTTTGTGTTTCCTTTAGGTTCTAGGGGGCAGGGTCCTGGATCAGGAAGGTTCCACCATTTCAGTGAGAAATTCTGGCTTTGCACCAGTGAATGGCTCAGGGGACTGATAAGTGGATACAGAGCATTTAACTTCCAAGTCACCAGCTAGAATCCAGTCCAGGTCAGGAAGTGACTGATAGTTACCACCACCTGATGACTGCTGCTTGGTGGCCTATGTGAAATGAGTTTGGTGCAGCCTAATCCCAGTGCACGAGGTCGTTGCTCAGACAAGACTTCCATTGACGTCATTGGGAATTTTGCCTGATTGGAGCTGTACAAATTGGCCCAATGTTTCTGTGTTAGAAATGATTTTTTTCCCCCCTACTGAGATATGTGAGTTCACCCATCAAATTCAAATCTGTTTCAGGGCTCTCTTTCTATTCAGCTATTCTGGGATTCCCCCCCACCCAACATTTTCTCTCTCTTGATCTCAGAAAGAAAGCGAAACTCTGAGATAAAAAGAGAGAGTGAGAGGGAAAAAGTTTCTTAGAGTTTTGCGCTTTTTCTCGGTCTCAGAGTTTCCCTTTCTTGCTTTCTTTATGGCTCGAGCCTCCAGACCAAAGCCTAATGCTCCTGTCATAACAAATTAACTTTGTTTCCCGCTAAGTGTCGAGGGGAGAAAAGAACAGTTGAGACAAGCTCCACGACTGAGCAGCTGCGTCAGAGTAATCTTAGGCCTGTGGCTGTGGTATGTCACCCAGAGATGCGGACAGACGTTTCAGCAGCACAGGATGTTTTTAATTACCGAGAGAGCCAGTTCATTCCCTTTGAATTGTTCTGCCTGAGTGACTCTAATGCATTCCCTGTAGCCGTGTGAGGGGGGGCAGGGAGGAGGAGAGCACACACTTGCCCTCCTGACTGCTTGCTCCATCACTGAGTGAGCTCGGTGGATTTTCTCTTAAATCTCTGTGTTCACATGCTTTTAGATCTCTTGGCAGCATGCAAGGTGGCTGGCAACAGTCAACGCAATGCTAACCCACTGCTGATGTGTGCGAGGTTAAGAATAAATGCTATTTTAGCCAGGCTAGGAGAGACAAGGCCTAGTGGTCTGAATACTGGGCTAGAAGCCATGAACTCCTCAGTTCTAATGGCGTTTCTTACCTACAGAGATAGCATTTCTTAGAGTCTAAGGCCAGATAATGATAAGCTATTATTATGATATCATTATTCCATGCAACACAGCCCAGGGAATTTCACGCAGTGATTTCTGAAGTGGATGGAGGTTATCCTTCCCCTCTGTGTAAGAGAACACTACCGAGTCCTATCCCATGATTTGTATCAGAGCGCTTAGGAGTCCTCGTCATGGACCAGGACCCCATTGCACTAGGTGCTGTACAAACCCAGGACAAAAAGCTGATGGTCTAATTATAATACAAGATACTACATAAGGAGATGGACAGGCAGGGGAGTTCAGGGAAAAGTCAAGACTATATTCTCAGTCTTCTTGAAAGGTATCCAGTCGTGATTTAAAGACTCCTAATGATAATGAATTAACTATTATTTGAGTAAAAAGCGACAAAGAGTTCTGTGGCACCTTATAGATTAACAGAAGTATTGGAGCATAAGCTATCATGAGTGAATTATCTGATTGTGTCCATGAAAATGGACATAGTGCTCATGGCTCACCCAGAGTTGCTGTGGGTATTTTTACGACAGAAGGCCCTAGATACATGCATGATAGAGAGGCAGGGTAATCCAGGGCTTAGGACACTGGAGTAGGTCCAGTCTCCATCATTAACTCACTGGGTGATCTTGAGCAAGTCACTTTCCCCACCTGGGAAATGGGGAGAATAATCCTGCTTTTTGGTAAGGAGCTTAGATGGAAAGCACTGAGTGATAAATAAGAATATGCATGATTAATAACACCCAATTAAATAGCCCCATTCTTAAAAGCAGCCATCACTCCAATAATTCAGATGAATTCCAACTGCATCTGCATGCTGCTGTCCTTACACAAAAGTTCGGGGAGTTAGAAAAGTATCAGTTTTTATAAAAGTGCCATGCTCTCCACTATAGCATCATTACACCAGAAGTGATTCACAAACTTCCCCAAACAACATAACTAGGAAACATTCGCTCCCTACTGAATGGTGTGAAACATGACAACTGTTTAACAGAACCTAGCTACATCACATGACAACTTAAGATAAGAAGCTAAGAATCTATAGGTGCTCCCAACGAGTATCTGTCATGGCTGCTGCAGGAACTTTTGCCATGTTAAATTCCAGCTGAAATAAAGCTGCTCCCTCATTGAATGGCATTTCAGAGGGACCATTCTGACCCTTTAGTCTTACCTCCTATACAGCACAGGCCACAGAATTTCACTCCGTGATCCTTGCATTAAGCCCATAACTTTGGTTTTGGGACTGCGCTTTGATTGTCACAACACACATTCCCTCTCCCTGTACCAAAGCATACATTTGACTGCAAAATGCCAGCATACTCTGGCCTTGTCTATGCTAGAAGCATTTTTTGTTAATGGATGGGATTTTCAAGCGACTAAGGTAATCAAGCACTTAACTGCCTCAGATGTTTTCGCAATCAGTGTGGTTAGAGCACTGGACTGGGAGTCAGGACACTCGAGTTCTATTCCTGGCTCTGCCATTCAACAAGTCACTTCCCCATCCTATGCCTCAGTTTCCCCATCTGTGAAATGGGGATAATGATACTATCCTCTGTAAAGAGCTTTGAGATCTGATGAAAAACACTGAGTATTACTATTTCTCCTACTGTGCTAACACCAGCTAAATTCCATTGGTGGTAGCAACAGTGGAAGCACAGATGTTGACATGGCTGTTTTTTCTAACTCCTCTCAGAGCAGATCAAGACAACATGGCGATAAAACCACTGATGGTTGGTTTATGCTAGGTTTCCCACCAGCGATACTGGTGTAGGGGAACTGGTGCAAGAATCATGGTGGGAGATGTTAATAAAATTGCCGGTTTAGAAAAGACCTGGGAGCTAACATTCGCAGCTCAAAATGGGCAGCGGAGGAGAGGTAGCACAGACAACCAAGATGGTCACAGTGCTCTAGTCTCTAATTTATGAAAAAGTCACACAGAATAATAGAAAATAGTAGTATTTCTGTAGTTTTGGTATCATCCTATTTAATGCGATAGAACAGGAGAAACTTTCTAGAGATTACTTCAACCACCGTACTGAATTTGAGAGATAATTATCTCTCCCTGCTGTAGAATTTTATGAGATGGTTTGGAAAACCTACACAAAAGGTCACGTTCATCATGAAATTCTATAGGTTTTTCAGAGTAATTTCTAGAGAGCCTTATCACATTTCTATAACCCCTATTGTTTCCATCCCTATTTCATTGTATAGGACTTTTCCATGAATGGAAGGAACATGAAGGGGCCACGGGGAAAGAGGAAGCCTCAAGGTGACCCATTAACAACTTTAATGTTATGAAGGGCAATTGATAAAGCTGACTGAGAATTCTCCGGGGGAGTGATTCTAAACTAGGATCAGAAGCTAAAAATTAGGAAGGTAGAATTAAAATGGAGATAATCAGGGAAATACCATGTGCTCATGGAATAAATTACTAGGAATGGCAGCAAAAAAATACAACACCTAAGGAAGTTTCAGGCATCATGACCAATTCAACCAGGCTCTATGCTGGCTTCTAAATGTGTAGATGTAGCTATTGGTCAGTGTGGGTTACCGGTCCTCCTTTGTCCAATCTGAAGAAGAGATAATACAATCGTTGGATGCATAAACAGGGGAATTTTGAGTAGGGGTAGAGAGATGATTTTCCCTCTGTGTTTGACATTGGTGTGATCACTGCTGGAATCCTGTGCCCACAATTCAAGAAGGCTGTTGACAAATTGGAAAGCGAAGAGCCACAGAATCATTAAAGGATTAGAAAACCTGCCTTCTAGTGATAGACGCAAGGAGCTCAGTCTTATTAGCTTAACAAAAAGAAGGCTACAGGGTAACTTGATTATAGTCCATAAAGTACCTACACAGGGAACAAGGAGGTAATAATGGGCCCTTCAATCTAGCAGAGGATGGTCTAACATGTTCCAAAGGCTGAAAGTTGAAGCTAGACAAATTCAGACTGGAAATAAGGCGTACATTTTTAACAGTGTGAGTAATTAACCATTGGGACAGTTTACCAAGGGGCGTGGTGGATTCTCCATCACTGGCCATTTTTAAATCAAGACTGGATGCTTAGTAAAAGATCTGCTGTAGGAATTATTTTGCAGAGGTTCTACAGGAAGATCAGAATAGATAATCATAATGGTCCTTTCTGGCCTTGGAATCAATGAAATCTACAAAGCTCTGGAAGTCCCCAGTTCTATCCCCTTATGTGGGCGATTCAAAGAGACTTCTAATGACAAAGTGGCCAGATCCTACCTGTCACTGGAAGGCTCACTTATACCCTAAACTGCCAATGCTACCACCATTTCTGTTGTTGGGTGGGGTTGTGTTTGATACACAGGAGGTCAGACTTTCAGTGATTCTCAACCTGCAGCACACAGCTCACAGCACACAGTTGTGGCCCACGTGACATCCTTAGGGCCATACAGGAAATATTGTATGTGGCCCACATAACACATTGTGGCCCACAATGGTAAATAGATTGAGAATCACTGGACTAGATGATCTGGTGGTTCCTTCTGACTTTGAACTCTGACTTAGTGAGTAGCTCTAGTCAAGGCAACAAAGGAATGTGGTCATTCCCCACAGCCCCTCGGCAGCATCTACCTACCTATGTAGGTGCGACATATTGCTGGGGTAGTGGAGACTCCTATGGAGCCTCAGATAGAAGGCAAAGATGGAGAGGGATGAAAAAGGCAGTACTATTAGCCTTCCCCCCCAGTGAATCCTCTACTGAGTCTCAGGTCAATTCTGGCAATCCTAGACCATTGTCTATTTCTGGGGGATTTGCAGGAGATGGTAGAAAAAGTAGGAAGGTGGGATCTGCCAAATAACGACAGTCGTTTTGGGCCAGGAGGCTTTCCCTGTTCCTAAGATTCTTTAACAATCTTCTCATTTAAGGGCCTACTTTATGCAGAGCAGAACACACCAGTTATTGCAGGCCACAAGACTCTCGCTAGGAATCTGGCAGAAGAGCGTGCCATGCGCCCGGTGTGTTGGAATGCTATTCACTCGTGCTATTTGGGTCTGCTTCCAAACAGCTGAAAAATGCCTGTGGCGGAGGAACACCTTTGTTCAGAGGTAATACCAATGTGGGATTCCCAAGGGAGAGATCCTTGGGCCAACTGCAAGGCGATACTTGTACGTTATCGCACAGCACGTCCAGAAGTGCCACAATTTATGTAAATTGAGGGTGGGGGGGAAGAGCAGGAATAAAAATGCAGGTGTTTGGAAGTGATGTTGAGGGGGGACATCAACAGGAGAGTCAAAATTGATGGAGGCACGTCCTTTCTCTTCCCCAAGCAGTTACACCAAGAGGCACATAGGACACAATGTACACAGCTTAGGCAGAACAACTACATTAATGGTGGGGAAAATTCCCAGAGTGCTTAATTCCAGTACTTTTATTAGATTTGGATTATCTGACTGGTCTAACCTATTAATTTTAAAAATCAAAGAGATCCCCCCCTTCTAATAATCAGCACATGCAAGAAATGTACAGAAGCATTCGGCCTTTCCCATTATAGAAAGGTGGGATCCAAAAGCTAAGTGCTACGGGCCAACTATTGAGGCACCCAAATCCCTTGGGATGGGGAAAGAATGAATGAATGGAGAACACACACACATGAGGTACATTCCTAAGTGTGAGCACCCCTCTGAACATCCAGTCTCTTTCCCTGCCACTGCAGAATTTCTGCCTTCAGCACATTTGCTAGTGTTTTGTCCAATTTGGTTTATAAATTCCCACCCTTTCCCTTGGGAGACTATTCCACAAGCCAATAATCTCAGTATCAGGCATCTCTTCTGATATTCAGCCTAAATGTTCTCGTCATTCATTCAACTGCTTTAGATGATCCTTCCCTGCTCCTGGGCGCTTACAGCCTTCAAGTATTTCCAGAGGGCTATGACTAGCCCTTCGTTGTCACTTAGCCAAGCTAAGCACGTCTCTACTTCTTTTGATCTTTCCTCCTAAACCTGCTCTCCTCCAGATTTTAATTCCTCCTTTCAGAACTTCCTCCCGTTCATCATCAGTATCCTTTGAGCCATGAGATACACAGAAATGACCACAATACTCAAGGTGTGGTCACATCAGAGTCATACAGAGAGATGCTTTTTTGAAAATGTTACCCTTAGTCATTGGGAGTATGTCTATATCACAAACGCAGAGTCTGACTGCAGATCAAGCTTTAATGTACCTAGTCTGGCTCCTGGATCCCTAAAGCCATGGCAATGCAAGCTTCAGCATGGCCTATACAAGACTGAAGTGGCTTCACTGCTGTGGGACTTCACAGCTAGCTTGGGTGTGGCTGCCTAAGTTGCAATCACACCTGTGACTGCAGTATAGGCATACCCTTCAGCCCTATGTCCTCTTTCAATGGGATGTAGGCTACCATTGCCCAGATTCTCAAAGGAATTTAGGCATCTAACTCCCGCTCATTACGTGGTTTTGGGAATTTTACCCAGGTTGTAGTACATCCCCATTCTGGGACATAATGGCCTGCCCACATACAGGACAAAAAACCAGACAAAGGGCCAGATTCTTGGCTGGTGTAAATCAGTGTCACTCTATTGAAGATATTGACCCAGGTTCAGTGAAGTCAATGGAGCTATGCCAATTTACATAGACTGAGATTCTGGTCCATGGCGATAACTCATGAAAACAGAGAATGAACATGAGGTAGAGACACAATTCCAGAAAAACTCACTCTGGACTCATCCACAAGAGAAGGTTGCCCCGGTATAACTTGAGGTGTGAACTGAAACCAATAGAATGACACTGGCATAAAAGACTCTGGACACTCTTATTTTGGTACAAGAGAGGCCTTTTCCCAGTTTAACTTAACCTGTTCCTGACTGACCTGAGCTAAACCAAAATAAGCCACTCCTATACTGAAATAAATGCCCACACAGCCTTTTGCACTGGTTTATATTGGTTTAAAGAGAGATTTAAGTTATACTTTCTCATGTCGACAAGCCTTGAGTCGACATATATATTGTAGATATTACAATGCTCACACTACTTATACTCTGTAGACATCCTCATTCTGACATTTCTGTCCCCCTTGTAAGTGGTTCCCCTCTTATATACAGTACTGACTCTTCTAGGTCTACATGGCATGCTTATCCAAACAAACACTCCCCCTCCAAAGCTGTGTAAAGTAAAATAATCCCCCCCCCCCCCAAACAAGAGTGACATCCACTCTACATGCACGCTGGGTTCAATCCAGTAGTAATTATCTTATTCCACACTTCCATAGTGCCTTCCACTCTAAGGTCTCAAAGCACTTAACAAATGATTACAAACTTAGCATCAAACATTCCCATGAGGTTGGCAAGACATTGCCCCTCCCCACACTGCCCCCTCCCTTCGTTTTACAGGGGAGGAAGTGGAGGAATACTGAGTTTACCGGACTTGTCCTAGGTCACACAGTGAGCCTGTCTAGACCCATCCAGCCATGTTCTCCTCCTGGCCCCCCCATCACCACAAGATCAGAATTTGTGGCAGAGCCACAAATAAAATGTAGGCCTCCTGATTCTTCTGATAGTCTTTCCCCTGTTATGAAGAGAAACCATCTTCAGCTCCTTTAGTATTCCCTGCTCACTGGCCTATGAAGCATCATGTTTGTAACAGGCATGGCTGCAAATGGAGAGACCTTTTTTTGTCCCTAACTTGAGGGCTAAATCTCCTCTCCAAATTGCACAGGAGAATCTCTTCCAGCCTATTCCCCACTCCATGCATGCGCCTGAGTTACACATAAAAACAGCCTTTGGAGAACTGTGCTCTGCAAAGCTAAGAGGGGAGTTTAGACCTATGCTCGCAGGATCAACTCTGGATTCAAACTTCCGGCACTGAAGTCAATTGAAATTTTGCTTGAGTAAGGACTTCCAGACTGGCCCACGTTTCAATTATTATTTCTAACATTCTAACAATACTCTTGGCACATTACAAAATAAAGACACAGTCCCTGTACCCATAAGGGCTTATACTGTTAGAACCGATTCTGTCTCCTCATCACTCTGGCATTTCACGAAGTAACCTGGACAAGGACAGGAACCTCCACAAAGGTGCAGAGCTGCTGGTTTGGGTTGGGATGGTTGTCTCCTCCGCTGTTGGTGGCAAGTTGTTCAAACACGGGTTTAACCCAACCACATGTCGGTCTCCTCGGACACCATGTATTTTAATAAACTGTTGGGTTTTAGCACTCTTAATATGTCAGATGTTAATCCACTTATGAAAATGTCTTTGTTAACGGAATCCCACTGCTCTAGAACTTGGAAATAAGGAAGTCAGCCAAATACAGCACTCAAGAAAGGGACTAATTAAATTGGTACATATGTGTAAAAGGAAACCTCCTGCTGCAGCCAGAAATACTGCTTTTCCCGTCCATAAAAAACAGGTGAAGCAGAATTCATAACTGCCGTGAAAGACTAGGATGTCCATTGCATTATAGTTTAGCCTGCTTTACTGCTTAAGACCCTTAAGCCACATCACCAGAGACCTGGTCATTATTATTATTATTATTATTATTATTATTATTAATAATAATTATTGTCGTGCTCTGAGGCTCTGGTTGGAATCAGGGGCCTGTCATGCTAGTTGCTGCACCAACACAAAGGAAGACAACTCCAGAGAGTTCATGACCGACGTACAGTAGGTACATTTCAGAATCTCTCTCGCAAAAAGCGATGATGGGATAAAAGCGGAAGATGTGAGCTGAGAGGCCAGTAATGCTTTCTGATCCGATCCCTCTGCCTGCAATGGTATGGGGAGCTCATGGACGTGAGAACAAGGATGGTATCAGTCACCTTCCATTGCAATGCTACAGTCACTTGAAGTTCAGGCTCTGTACCCTGATGATGCTGATGTATTCTTTGCATTGTGGTAGCAACACGGGGCCATAAGCAGGGATTGGGACCCCATTGAGGGAGGCGCTGTACATGCACAAAACAAAAAAGCCTCCCTCCTCTGGCCATGGAGCTCCCTGATGGCAGTAGAGCCAGTGTGGGATCTGTTATGCAAAAGATTAGATCCCCTCACCCCAGAACTAGGAAAGCTGTTTGTGATACATCACCCTGCTGAGAGGATGAACAACATAGATTAAAAATAACAACAATTATTATGTGGCAGCCAGATGGATGCTTCACAGAACACACATAAGATAGGTCCCTGCCTTGAAAAGCATAAAAATCTATATGATAATAAACAAATGCCACAACTGGTGGGAGGGTTGAGGGGTCTCAGGCTTTGCCCTGGGAAGGGGGAGGAGTTGCGTGACAACCTCAACTCTATGCAACTTTCTCAGCTGGAGGGAAAGGACCTTCCCCCTGGGGGCACAGAGCTTGTTGGTTGGGAACCTCTAAGGGCTCCATCCCACAGAGACACCAAGGGAGAGATGGACAAGAGCTATTCTGTATTGGAGTCCCTGCTGCCAGCCTCTCTGCAGCCATGTCCAAGTACCAAGTTAATTATTCCTATACCAGCCTTGACAAAAGGGCATATCCTAGTCCAAGCCATTGAGGGGAATCCATAACGGCCCTTGGAAACTTCTCCCATCATTGACAGTAGCTTTTTTAATCTAATCTATATTTTCCCTACTGTAGCTTCAGCCAGCCACCTTTCTACTGTCTCTAATGACAGAGAGGAATTTTGTCCTACTTTTAACATCTCTGCAAAGTTCTAGACACCTTTTCTTCAGGCTGGATCTTCCCAGATCTTGGCCCTAACCTAGGACTTGTGAGACCCTGCTCTGCCACAGACTTCCTGTGGGACTTTGGGCAAGTCACTTAGCCTCTCTGTGACTCAGTTCCCCCAGTGGGGATAATAGCACTGCCCTGCCTCCCAGTGGTGCTCTGAGGATAAATGCATGAAAGACTGTGAGGGGGCCACATCTGTACCTAATGGTCATTCAACATTGTAACTTTCTATTCTGAGTGCATTTATGAAGAAAAAAATAAATTGTCAGTCACTGACGAAAACAAAAGACAAAGGGGAACATTTACCTAGAAAAGAGGTTTTTTTCTTCCTTTCCCCCAGCTTAAGGTCTAAGCCGATCTGTCTACACATACACACACTTTCTGCACTGTGCAGTTTTGCCAGGATCCTTGAGCTACTGCCTTCCCTTCATTCACAGCACACTTAGTCATTCAATACCATGCAAGTGGAAGGTCTGAAGATCATTTTTCAGGTCTCTTCCTCCTCTAGACTCTTAGTCACATTGTTCCCCTGACCGGGGTCACTGACCTGAACAAAGAGTTATTTGCTAAACCAACATCAATAGGACTTCACTGAGCAGTGGGGGCAGGAAGCTGCTGGAGAGAATGCTTGGTATTTATTCACCTGAGGGATCTTTTCCTCCCTGAAATAAACAAAGCCTGTCTTAGCCTGGCCATAGTTTCAGGCACTTATGAGGATCTTATTCATTTTTCTCAGCTGGTAAGTCTGATACATCATTCAGCTTTGTCAATGAAGATACCAGATGTTCAGTTAGGAAGATATTTAATGGTGATTTTATTTTGCTGATACAACATTCTTGGATGGTTTTGACATCTCAGCCTTATTAAAACTATCCTCATTAGAACGCTCGCTCAATTTACTACTTGGAGTCATTGGCCACCTTGCAGGGCACTGGGTTAAGAGGGCATACGAATGCGAACGGCTAGTTTAGTAAAAGCTTTTTGCACTTTTGGAGAAAAAAAGTGACCCAAAAGCTTGCAGAGTTTTTGCACTTTTGAAAGACAATCCACTAAAACTAAACCAGAATGCATACACTTGTGCTAGGAACTTTATCAAAGGTCATAAAGAGATCCAGTGATTGGACAGGAATAGATCACATTCATGTAATTTAAAACACTCCAAAGAATTAAGAAAGATATTGTCAAGATGACAGATTTTGGTCTCTCAACAGTTTTATATCAGTGCAACTCCACTGGCTTTAGTGGAGTTATCCCTAAGTTAAACCATAGAGAGACCAGAATCAGGCCCCAAACTTTCCAGAGCTGAAGGTTTAGCTCATCATTAATACTACAGATAAAACAGATTATATTAAAATGGATCATGCACAGAATAGCACAATGTAATACTTGTAGTGTTACATGCATATATCTATATGAAAGATGCATCAAACCCTCAGAACTACTTCCCAAACCTTTCCCAAACATGATAAAAGCCCCAGCTAATGTGGTTTTGCAAAACAAAGGCAAACTCTGGTTTTGCTTCTTTTGTGCATCATATATATATATAGAAAGCGGCTACCATTAAAAGAATAAAAGCAGTGCACAATGTTATCGGCAGGGACAGCAGTTTTCAACTAGACTTGGCGTAACAAATAAGTAACAACACCTAGAATCTGTTTGAAATGCTAACTATCTAATGGTGCTTGACAATTATAATTATCCATTCCTTCAAAAGAGAGACATTCATTTTCTGCAGGTCTCATTTTGCAGGACAATCAAAACATACAATGGGTTTTTTTCTCCTTTGCTGTCCATTTCTTGCCCCCTAAAAAGAAGGATAGCAGCAACACTGGTTGTTCAACAGATATGATCCTTGCAACTAGCTGCCTTCTACAATAAAGCATCCCAGTAGCAGCACTTATTGAACTTCAGGACTGAGAACCAGTTAGAGGATTTAGATGCCCAATTTCCATTAATTTTAATGGGAACCGGATGTCCAAATTCCTTAGAATGCATTGAAAAGCTCAGCCCACAGCTCTAAATTATCCCTCTAAGACCAACATCCCATTCTAGATGCAATTTGCCTCTTCTGTCCCACTTCCAGAACACTGTGATGCAGCAATGGTCTACAAAATGGAAGGCTCGCTCTCTCTAGCATGCATGTGGGCTTACCGCTAAACTCCCTTTGTTACATTTTTTGGGGTCAGTTGTGGCACATTTTTAAGGCTCAGAATCCCTCAGTTTGTAGGCTGGAAGGGACAGTGACACCAGTAAAAACACCCTTCTTACCCCCTCAGATATGAAGGAGCTGTGTTTGCTACCAAAAAGTTTATTTTCAGCAAGCACATCAGATTCCAAGATGCCACATTGTACCGTCTTGCTAATCAATTTCTCTTACACTTGCAAACAGAAACAACATTGTTGCATTTTACCAGCCCCTAGATCAGTTAAGAAATGGCTTTTGTAAGCAAGAAACAAAGCCCAGGAACACCAAGGTTTTTAAGACCGGACAAAGAATGGAAATAGCATGTGGAACAGTTCTTACCTGGATTGGTTTGCATTCTTTCCCCCCGTTAAACGTACACCACACTAAACAAAAAACACCCCAAACTTCCTCCTTTATCCACTCAGTCTTGTTAAACTCCACGGCTTAATGAGCAGATTATAGAGAATATAAAGCACTTTCCTCTCCCTTCGGCTCTCATGACGTGAAGTTACCAAATCCACTGAGATGCCTGTATAAGAGGTGAGTGAACTGGCTTATGTGTGAGAGTGTGAATGGGAGGGGGGGGGGTGGAAAATGAGAGAGAGAGGTGGGAGGATGGGAACAGCAGCACAGGTTTTGATATAATCTCTACAACTTCAGAAATGCTGCACATTTCTGTCCAAGCACGGACAGAGCCCTATGCCTCTTTACTCAGGCAAAATTCCCCACAGAAGTCAATGGGAGTTCTGCCAAAGTATGAGTTGAACTGCTGAACAGACCCTATTTTAGCCGGTTTAAATCCTAAATGTTTTGGATTCTCTATGTGCCTTGTGCTTTAGTGTTCCTTCATATTGCATCAAATGCACACTTGACCTCATCTTCAGATACTGACATCCATCCATCAGGAATATTGCATTGGATTGATTTCCTTCAAGGTAAGGGAAGGTAAATTCAGGACTCTACGCAGGGTTAGAGTGCTCTACTAAGTGCTTTGGAGACTGTTTCAAGTAGACAATTGCGAATACTTGCTTTGTAAAGGCTGCACTATTCAGAAACAACTTGCAACAACTACAAAGGATTGTACTCCCCTGAACTAGCCACAGTCAGAAACCTTTACCGTTTCCAGCACCTTTTACTGGAGACCGTCAAATGAAAGACAAACCTGCGCTGTTGATCCGACAGGTTTTCTATCATTTAGCTTTAATGCACTGCCTCTATATGCAAGTCACATTGAATAATTAACTGGGACACTATGCTTTGCCAAGCGAAAGAAAACAGAAAGTTTAAGTATAAGGAATTACAGGCATGATTTCCAGACTGGTACTCTGGTTTTACAAGTGCACTTTTGCCAGTGAATTGCTGGAATGCTTTGCCAGTGAAAAGCATGAATGAATCACAAGCAGAATTTATGGCAAGTACAAAATCGTGCCCTTAAAGAGAGGATTGGAAAGCAAAACCCTATATCTGGTCACTTTTTGTCATCCACCTACCATCGCAGTTTGGTTTAGTGCACTCTTAAATGAGCAAAAAGAAGAGAACATCTATATTGGGGCTAAAACAAAGATTGACAGCTATTTTGCTATGTAAAATGTTAATCTTTGCTAAGGAGCTTTAAAAACTAGACTGGACAAGGCTCTAGGGAATAAACTGTAGGGAACAATCTTACTCTGGTGAAGAAATAGACTAGATGTGACCCAATAGGGTCTTTCCTGTCTCTAACAACTATGAATACATGACACCTTGAATTATATTAGAACAACGAATACATTTTCTGCTAAATTCTCGTCATTCTGCTAACTCACCCTCCCATTCACTCCCCACCCCTGCCAGTCTTCTCTGTTCACCTGTCATGTCCTGTCTGACATCTAGTCTGTGAGCTCCTTGGGACAGGTACGGTCTTCTTTGTTATTTTCTGTGTACTGCATAGCACAATGGGGCCCTGATCCTCAGCTAGGGTTCTTAGATGCTACTGTAATTGGAATAATAAACTAGGAGAAATAATAATACCTAGCTCTTTTAAGTGCTTTTCATCAGTAGGTCTCAAAGCACTTTATAAATATTGCAATTAAGTCAGGATGGAAAAAATGCAAAAAGTAAAGCCAGAAGATGGTCAGCAAAAAGGCACTGCATTCAGTCATAATTCAGTGACCAGAAACATGGGCTATTAACTCTACTGTTTAGTAAGAAGTAGGAAATAACATTAATTACTTACAGCACAATAACACTTTGAAAAGACAGCATTGGAATGACCTTGCTGTATTACATACGGACTCTTTCAAAGGCTAACATATCACATCTGCTCTGCTTACAAACGAAAGTGTGTTTTCAAATTGCTGGTGTCATGGGACTTGAAAAATTAAGGCTATGTTCTTCCTTGTTTTGGTACCATTTAGAATAGTGAAGAAGAGATCACAATTGTACCTACAGGCTGCAAATGCTATATTCTTTACCATGTTTTATCAGCAGAGAATGAACTCAGGACATTCAACACTGAAAGCAAGGATGACTACCATTTGAACTAGAGGAGTACCACATTTGCTATTAGCAGTAGTAGGCTCATGGACATGGATGTGGACCAGCCACTACAGGAAACACACTACACATGTCGCACAAAATATAAAATAAACCAGTGAGTGGGTTTCATAAACATGCAGGATGGAGAGAAATTTATTTAGTGTGGCTAGTACACAGGGCATAGCTATGAGTGGTTGGATGAATTATGCCAAATATAAGGAGAAAAGCTTTCCGACAATGAGATCTATTAGGCTGTGCATTTCCTGAGGAAAATGGTGGAAGTCCTATTTTTTGGGGGGGGGGACCGGGGGGGCGGCTTGTAAAATAGACTGGACACAGCAGTCCACATCTCTAACATTATATTGCATGGAGGGTGGGTCATCAATAGCTATTAGCAGACAGTCAAGGACGGACCCCATGCTCTGAGTGTCCTAAGCAGGATACTAGGCTAGATGGACCATTGGTCTGACCCAGTGGCCGTTCTTAGTTCCAATTCAAAGTGTTTATTAGAAAATATTAAATAAGGTGATACAAAGGTTTGATGTCAGTCATTGGTCATCGGGGGAAACATACAGAGTAGGGGGACGCGGCATTGGTTTTGGTTCAGCATAATAATACATACAGCCTGTAATGTCCCCATGCGGATGTACGGTGGTGGGGTCAGATATAGTAGGGGGGCAGTGAGGGTACCTCGCTCATATAGTAGGCTACACACAGTCATGGGTATGAGTAAGTGGGCCGCGGTAATGGGAAAGGTGACCTCACGTGTGGAATCCAGTTGGTAAGTTCGGACTCAGGGGATATGGTTGTAGGGGGTTGCAAGGGTTTCCCTCCCCCCCATGGGTGCGGGAGCCACATCGGCTCACTCCTGGTATTGGCGGTGGCCGTGATGTTCATGCCAAATGTCTCTAGACCACCGGATAGTGTCCGAGACCATCAGGCGTCTCATGAGTCGCGCATAGCGACGGCCCACCCCACAGGCCCTAAGCACACGTTCGTTCCAGGGGTCCCAGGCGCCCAGCGCCCCGACGATCAGAGCGTAGGTGTAGACCTCGTAGCAAATTTGCTGATGCTGCACAAAGCAGAACAGAATCCAGCTAACTCTTCCTAAATTGCATGGGCTGAAAGAGACCCTGGTAACAAGACTTGTGCTTCAGCAGCCCTAAGCTGCCTGAACAGACCCTTCGTGGCCAGTGCAACCACCTATAATTTAGAGAAGACTTTAGGCCATTCTTACGCAGCCGAGTACCAAATTGGCCCCTGGCAGCTGTGGGAATTAAGGGAGTACAAAGCAAGCTCTGGAACATCTGAGTACTGTTCCCCTGTGGTAAAGGCACAAAAGGTTATGTTAGCCTGAGTGCTACAGAGGACTAAAATTGAGTGAATAATGGTTTTTTGGGTCCGGGGCTGAACTGAATTAAAAAAAAAAAATTAAAAAAAATCTGAACCAAAATGAAACTTTCAAAAGTTTTTGCCCAGTTGAAAAGCTGAAAAAAAAGTATTTTCCATTGAATTAAACGTTTCTATACCTTTAAATGATTTTTCCCCAGTGTTTTGATTAATTGAGAGTCAACCAAAATGTTTTCGGTCAACATCAAATGCTTTTGTTTTCAAATTTTTCATTTCAATTTGGCAGGTTCAGGTGTTTTTCACCTTTTTTTTTTTAAATTGGCCAAATTTGGAATTGAAACATCAGTTTGAATCAAAACGCCGAAAGGAAACATTTAGACTTTCAAATTTTTCTGTAACTGAAACGATTCATTGAATTCAAGCCCTGTTTTTTTAAATGAGAAACACAATTTGTTGAAAAAAAAATGACGCAAGCATTACAGAGGACCGCAGAGCCCATCTCAGGAAATCTGATCTAGCAAGAACCCAATTCTTTTTTTTGATTGCGAGGTATAGCACAACTGGGACTTACTTGTCCTGCTGGCACTGTCATTCCCATTGTCGTAGGTTGCTTGCCCTCCTTCATCGGTATCTGATCGGTCCTGGTGCTCATAGAGCCTTTCATTCTCACTGGTTTTATCCCGGCTGGAGGTGGATCTCCGTCTGCGCCTTTTCCTCCTGTAGCCCCGTGGCATTGGTACCCCGATGTAAATGGAATGGTAGTCTGCAATGGAGGAAAAAAAAAAAAAAGAAACCCACCAAGGAATTTTCCATGCAGAAGCAGGGCTCTGGGTGTACAAGCCTCACAGCTTTTCACTTGTGAATAAAAGCCAGTTCTTCCATATGCTCTCCCTACCCATCTCCCATTAGGCCTGAAGCACCAAACATTACTATCATGCTGATAAAGATGTCTGGCTACTCCCAAACCCATTGATGCTATGGAGTCCACAAGTAGGCAGGCCCTTGGGTTCTGCATCTCATCGACACCCCTAGAAGCACCATAACACGCATCTCAACCGATACATCAGGGTGCAAGACTATGCCAAACCAAGTTTCACCTCCACAAAGGATGTTTTTACTTATTTAGATCGAAACATGACAAATTTTATCCATTTCTCCTTGAATTTTGGCATCACTTCTCTATTCCGTTACTCCAAGGAATATTACCCTGCTAGGTAGTCTTCAGACCAACTGAACAGCCCTATTCTGAGACATGCCGAGTAGCTACAGCTTCCACAGACTTCAACAGGAGTTGTGGGTGCTCAACACCTCTCAGGATCAGGCGTCAGCTGTCTAGTAGGAAGTCTAAGGCAGTGGTTTTTCAACTTTCTCCATCTCTTAGTCAAAGTAAAAAATGTTCATGTCCTCCTTACATTTAATATAAAAGAGTAAAAAATGGTATCTAGGATAACAATAAGTCTTATTTGTGTGTGTGCTTTGAGAAGTTGATAGAGAATACTTGATTTTGAAGAACAAGGCTGTGTGAGGAGTGAGATTTTCTTTTCTTCCAAATAAATACGGTTTTCCATGCCTCACAACCCCTTTGGCTGACATGACCCATGAGCTGAGAAACATTGGTCTAGTGGATAGACAGAGCATTAGACTAGGACTCAGGATATCTGGGTTCAATTCACAGCTCAGCCACAGAGTCCCTGTGTGCCCATGGACATGTCACTTAGAGCTGTCCGGGGCCTTAGTTCTTCATCTATAAATGGAGATAGCACTTCCCTACCTCCCAGGAGGGTTTGGGAGAACGAATCCATTAATGATTGTGACATACTGCAGTGATGAGGGCCATATAAGTAGGTAGGCAGGCAGATCAATCGATCACTCAAGTCAATGAAAATTTTGCCATTGGACTTCAACGGGAGCAGGATCAGCCTTCCAAGGGAAATTGTGGAACACCTGGAATTTCTCTTACCTTCATCATCATCATCATCATCATATCTCTTCCTGGAGTTGCTGAGACCTCTCTCACTCAATCCATCATCCTCATCCATCATGACTGAACCACTAGGGGAGAGAGCTGAGGGATTCAAGGGGTGGGGGCGGGGGGGGAGAAAGAAAATAAGAACATGGCTTTTAAGAAAATATCTTTTCATTTTAGATCAATAAGAGATTCTCTAGAGGGAGGCATCTGGCTTCACATCAGTGGTAAGAGACTATTATTAAAATTGTCATCTTTTTGGGGCAGGGGCCATCCTTTAGTTTTGTGTTTGTACAGTGCCTGGCACAATGGGACTCGATCCTTTTTCTAGATGCTCCTGTAATACAAATAAATAATAAATCAATGCTGACGAAGACAGGAGTTTCTTGCTGATCCCCTGAGGTGGTTCTGCCGGATCTGGGCTATGACACATTGCTGGGGAGCAGTGCGGAGGACATTGCTTAATAAATGTTATTTGTGTTACAGTAGTCCTACAGACCACAACAGAGATGGCGACTATTGAGCTAGGCACAGTACAGTCAGCTGGTGAGAGACAGTCCTTGCCCCAAGAACTTACAGCCTAAATAGACAAGACAGGCAAAGCATTGGAGAGAGGAAGGTCTGAAGACATTGTTTCATTATGTGTTTGTACAGGGCCTAGCAAAATGGGTGGCTGGTCCATGATTGGGGCTCCTACCTTCTACTCCAATACACAAATAATTACAAGGGAAATATTTAATGAACAAGAGGCCTACATTCACAGAGGTGATTGGGTTATTAATATTATTTTTGTAAGGGAACTAGCTAGGTTAGGAGGTTTGTAATGAGATACAGAAGTTATCCAAGCTGTAGGTACCTGATCCAACTGCCATTAAAGTCAAAGGAAAGGCTTCCCTTTTTATTACTCATTATTTGTATTCCTGTAGCCTGTAGGGGCTCTATCATGGACCTGGACCCCACTGTGCTAGGTGCTGTACAAACACAGAACAAAAAAACCTGGTCCTTTTGATTCTCATTGGGGCTGCACCAGGCCATACATCACCAAGTTCAAATGTGACTCATTGCAATGGGTGATTAGGTAGCAACGGCTTTTGACATTTGTCTGGTGACTTGGGCAACATGAGGTTTTCAGCTCAGTTCCTAGCATACACATCACAACCACTGATCCTAACTGGCGGTCTCAACAGAAAGGCCAAGAACTAGACAGGCCGTAGAGACTGAACTACCCACTCACTCCTAGAGAGAGTGACACATATATGGCAATTTCCTGCAATATCTTTGGGAGAACTGATTGTGGGCCTGGACTGTATGAAATTCCATTGAGGAAAGTGACCATAGCCCTCCAGGAATGAAGAACAGTGGCTGGAGGCGGAGGGATGATTAGGCAAATTCACTCAGGTTTTAACATGTCCATAGGGGCACGGCCACCTGGAGAGGCTCACATATACTGCTTCAAATCGGATTCTCCAGAAGCCTCCGGACAAAGGAAGGTCTTTTGGATGAACAGTCTGAGTTTAAACTAAGGGCTCTTTCAGATCCAGCCAACAGACAGGATCTTCTGTCCAAGGCAGGGGCTGGGGGAGGTTGTGTGTCCCCCAATTAGGGAAGGGTTGGAAAGACTGACACCTGTCAGAGCCTGAGATTGGAGTTTGGAGGATGGGTGATCGCTTCAATGTTTTTTAGCATGCATGTACATATTAAACATATATTTAATATGTTTTCTCTGTAATGCTTTCCTCTTAAAATAAAGGTGCTTGCTTAGAAAGAGCTGTGGACTAACTTGTAACTGCTGGCAATTCCACTGGTCATAGGCTTTAAAGTGTATGCCAAGTGCAGATGCTGGCCTGGTTAGGCAGACTGGCTTGCTGGGGATATCACAGTTTTCAGAAGCGAAAGGCTAAAGCAGTCTAGTTGTTATAGCAGTGGGGCTGGGAGACAGGAGACTGTTTTCCCCATCTTAGAAAAAAAAACGATACTGACATCTCTTTATGAAGTGCTTTAAGGATGAAGAAAGTATATAAAAAAATGTGATCTACAGATACAAAGTATTATTGTCCTGCTGCTTCTCTTAAGTGGAATTTGCATTTTCATCATGAACCGACCCATTTTGGTAAATATTTGTCCTGCTTTTTGCTCATAATTCTCATATACTATCTTATTTTGAATGGAGTTTTTGTGTTTTCATCAAGAATAGTAATTAGTTTCCTATTTATCTCACCTACAGTGATTGCCCTTCACACTTGATGAAGACAAGAGGATGGTTACTAGTAGTGGCAGTAAAATCAATGTCTTTCAAAGTCACTTTGAGAGTGGTCAAATAGCCAGCTTTGGGCTCTGAGTACCATCACAAACTAATGACCAGCTCTTGTTTTCTCAACAGAAGGCATAAAACATGATCAGAGTTGATCAGTTTAAAAAAAAATAAAGATTTGCAAAAGTAATAGTGAATAAAGTACTGAGTTCAGGTTGTTGAGGGAAGCATGGTCATGTTATTCTCTATTTGCAAGCATTCATTTAACTACCAGGTATGTCTGGAAGTGCAAAATCTTCACAAATGATTATTTGTCCATATAGTCAGACCATGATCCCCTTTAACAGCTGCAGTCAGCCAATCAGGAAACAGAATAACCCTGTTAATTATTATCTTATTTATATTACAGTAGCATTGAGAAGTCCCAATCAAGCTTGGGGCTCTATTGTGATAGATGCTGTGCAAAAACAATATAAGAGGTAGTCCTTATCCCACATTGGTGAATCAGGGTTTATTTACACAGTTTTATACTAATTTAAGTAAAATCGATAGAAAGAAACCTATTTAGTTAAACTGGTGCAACCCCTAAGGGTAGACTGGTTATACTGGTAGAAAGATGTTTCTGATGGCGTATGCATGCACTGACTGAGGACATTCTATCTGAAGTGGCATTTCAAAACAAGGGGCCTGCTCCAAAGCCTATTGAAATCAATGGGAGTCTTCAACTCAACTTCAGGGGCTTTGGATTGGGCTCATAGTGTCTGATCTTACTGCTACTGAATTAAATGATCTAGCTTCAATGGGAGACCCTAATGATTCCTTCTTAGAAAGCAGAGCTCTTGGTGCATTTTGTGCTGAATCCTTAGATCCAGACTTCTTCACTGTTACGCAGGCAAAATGTCTGTTGATTCCGCGGGGAGGGATGGGAGTGGGGGAGGGGGAGGGGGGCTGTGCTTACATAAGCGCAGCTGGATTTGATCGCTGTATACGGCCAGGTCCATAAGCAAGAACCTGGTCTGTCCATTGCACTTAGGGTACAAGTCAACGGTATTTTACTAATAAAAAATAAGACAGATTCCCATTCCTAGATATGGGTGGGAGTGTCCTCTAGATTCTCTTTTCTTCCTACAGAAACAAACCAGCGTGACAGCCCAACACACCGAGTAACCCTGTAAAAACCAAGCCATTGGGCACAGTCCCATCACTCATAAGTAGCCTCACAATAATAAGCCAATGAGCCAAATATTCCTTGTAACTGGAGAATAAAGACTTAGATAATAGTCAGACATCCCTTGCAGAACACTTTTCAGCATAGATCTCAGGGTGCCTTACAAAGGTGTATCAGTGTCATTAGCCATAGCTGACAGATGAGGAGCTAATGTCAGAGGAGAGAACAGACTTTGGGTTTCTTGACTGCCAGCCTAGTCCAGAGCCGTTGACATACGTTGTCTCCCTAGAGAAGGAACAGGGCTCCAAGAATTTTATTTAGGCCATAGAGATTAATACATGAATGTTGCAAAACTGTTAATAAAAAAAATACAATCGACTGGATCTAATTTTCTGGACGCCGGGACGCAAATTGCCTAGTTTGGGTATTTAGTTACCACAACTGTGTGTGCCAGATTGGGCATTTGAACGTGCCAGTGTGTATCTAGCACCATTTATGTAGATAAGCACTCTCTTTAGGATATGCGATTGTGCACACGGTGAGTGCTCAAATTGCACTAGTGGAAATGTAACCTGACATCATGCTTTGACTTCATGAAACTAAAGGTTATCTGGTTATATTCCAGGATTTGAAGAGAAGGTAGGAAAGTCATGTTAGAAAATGTAAAAAGAAATGCAGAAAATGTGTAACAGGAAGAGTCTAACCAATAAAAATGTCAGACTAGGATATGGGATGAGCGACTCAGCTAATAGATGAGAAGAGGACCTGAAACAATGACAGCCCCTTCCAGCGAACCCCCAAAGAAATCTCCACAATCTGAAACCAAGCAACCACGTAAATAAACTTAATCCAAACCAGACCTTTTATCTTGAGAAGTGAGAATTGTCAGAGACCATGAGGTCCATAAGGGACTTGATTATGGATATCAATTGTATATGGAAGGTGATCAGATACTAGGTGACGGATGACCGTATAAAACCCAAAGGCCACTTAAAAGCTTTGCTGGCATAGCTATGTCGGTTAGGGATGTGATTTTTTTGTTTGTTTTGATTAACATGACCTAACTATGCCTGCAAGAGCCCCAATATATGCAGTTAGTTACACCAGAAAAAACAGATTTTGCTGGTCTATGACATGCAGTATTAGGATGGGCTGCCACGATGTTGTGCTCTTTCTAAGTGCCTTTTTGAGTAGGGAGTCTTCTGAAGGGACTCATTTCGCATCTCTGCAAAGGGCCCTTGTTAACATGGTCACCAAGACTCTGGCTAAACAGGAACAGATATAGTCTGTTTGTACACGCAATTATTCTCTTGTCCTTTTCTTCTGGTTCACTAAGAGATGGATCTGAACAAAGGTGTTTCTATGATTTTTTCTACACTTATCGGCAATCCATCAGGTCGAGGATGATCTTTAACATTTTATTTTTCATGGGGCCTTTGGTGACTGAGGAGACCAATTCTTGAGCCACGGGCTCATTGGCAGACATTGTAAGTGGTTTTGGAAGACAGGGTTGGGCCACAATTGCTGCGTGACAATTGTCTTTCTTTTATAGCGTTTTTTCTGCAGCCAGGGCAAGGCGCTTTTCCTCAAAAGTGGACGTTCCCTCTCTGATAAGTCTTCTGGCCTTGGGTGGCAGGCCAGTCCTCGCCCACAGATAACCTGCCAACCTGAAACATATTCTCACCAGTAACAGCACACTGCACCATAGTAACTCTAGCTCAGGAACCAATCCATGCAACAAACCTCGATGCCAACTCTGCCCACATATCTACACCAGC
>NC_133770.1:154052812-154102889 GCF_003597395.2 Chelonoidis abingdonii
AAGAGAGAGAGAGAACTTGAAGTCTCTCTTTGAGTCTCGGTCCTGAAGTTTTTTTTGCTGGAGGATGCGCACCGTAGGTCCTATCAGGTGGCCAGGGAGGTTGAAGTTTCTAACAGGGTTTTTTATGCCTAGCTAATATCTGATTTGTCCATTTATCTCTTTTCCATTAGAATACTGTCCATTGGCCGATGTAGCATACAAGGGGCAGTGCGTGCATAATGTGGACGTCATGGGAATGAACGGTTGATAGTGGGCGCTGACTGGTAGGTCTGGATGGTGGCTGTGTAGAGACTAACAGACGTTTTGGAGCATGAGCTTTTGTGGGTGAATACCCACTTCGTCAGATGCATGTAGTGGGTATTCATCCACGAAAGCTCATGCTCCAAAACGTCTGTTAGTCTCTAAGGTGCCACAGGATTCTTTGCTGCTTTTACAGATCCAGACTAACACGGCTACCCCTCTGATACTCTATGTATCTAGATCCACAACGTCTGTTAGTCTATAAGGTGCCACAGGATTCTTTGCTGCTTTTACAGATCCAGACTAACATGGCTACCCCTCTGACACTCTATGTATCTAGATCCACACGTGTACACATTCAGATATTTTCATTAGCTTCAGAGGTTTTAATCTCAATATACAAAATTTTATCTGCTTATATCTGAGCCCTGGTCTCTACACTACAAAATGTCAGTATAACTATACCACTCAAGGGTGTGGAAAAATCTACATTGATTATAACAACCTAATCCCTGGTATAGATAGCTTGATGGGAGGGCTTCTCCCATCGACATACCATCTCGTGGGAAGAAGTACCGAAGCTGACTAGAGAAGCTCTCCCATCAGTGTAAGTAACATCTTCACTACGTGTTCATTGGTGCAGTGCTGTAAGTGTAGAAACCCCTGAGTAGCTACCAAGAATTTCAAAATAACATCCCCTCTCCCTCTTCCAAGCCTACAGGAGGAAAAGCAGACCAATAGTAACTGTTGATGTAGTGCAGGTGTAGGCAATCTATGGCACGCGTGCCAAAGGTGGCACACAAGCTGATTTTCAATGGCACTCACACTGCCCGGGTCCTGGCCACCAGTCAGAGGGGTTCTGCATTTTAATTTAATTTTAAATGACGCTTCTTCAACATTTTAAAAGCCTTACTTATTTTACATACAACAATAGTTTAGTTATATATTATAGACTTATAGAAAGAGAATTTCTAAAAATGTTAAAATGTATTACTGGCATGCAAGACCTTAAACTAGAGTGAATAAATGAAGACTTGGCATACCACTTCTGAAAGGCTGCCGATTCCTGATGTAGTGGGTCAATGTAACTGCTGATTATCGCATTGTTTTAGAAAGATTTCCACAGCAGGGGACTGGTGCTCCTAGAATTTCTATTTTTACAATAGAAATATATAAATGGGGGTGGGGAATTTCCTAGCGTTTTATGTGCATGAGTAGGATTTATAGACACAATAACAACAGGTCCTCCAGCATTATAAAGAGAGCGTGTCTCTTTTGAGATGAAAATACATAACATCTAAAATCTCTCATATTCCACAAGAACATTCCTTCAAAAATCGTGACAACTGTGTGATAGATTCTATTATAGGGCAAGAGGAAATCAAACATTACTTTTCTTAGAGGAGCTGTCATCTTATTACATACCAAATGATACAATTAAGGGTACAAAAACAATAGCAGTGAAGCTGTAGCAGCAGGAGCTCTGCAGCTCCAAGGTCCCTGGGTATTTACTTGAGCGGCTAGCCCGTGCCACCACGACAATCATTATTCGGGCTATATGGATCAAAGCTAGCTTAGATGTCTCTCTACATATGCTGCAGTCACACCTCTGACTGCAGTGAAGACTTACCATAAACCACGCCTTAGGTGAACTTTATTGCACACATGTTATTAACCTGCACTGTCTGGACTCAATGTTCCATAAAAGAGCTTTAGTTTTAATAAGCAACCTTACCTTCCAATCCCCCAAAATGTTCAGAACTAAGCAGACGGGGGTGTCCCGCAGCTGATCAGCAAAAGCTCTAGGATGAAAAGAAGTCCTGGATGCTGTAGGGTGAGGAAGCCTAGTTTGTCTTGACAGAGAAAACTACTGATGCAAGCATGGTATTGACTTTGAATGTCAATGGCGCTGCCGCTTCCTAGTGAAAATGTGTTTTGGGCAATGTTGATTGACTTTCAGTGCAGAGCAGCATCACGTCACAGGACACAAATAGATCTCAGTGGAGGATGTGACACGTGAACAAGTGAGGACCTAGCCTTGTACAGTCACAATAAATGAATGAAGGAAGAAAACAGCAAGAGCATAAAAAATGAAGCCAACAAAATCTAACCTGGTCCCCCTTCTGTGCTGCGCACGGCATCTTGTCTTGGGTGCATCAGTCTTGCTCAGATTGTCAGTTCCCCCCCTTTGGACAGGAATTGCCTTCACTGTGTGTTTTGTACAGTGTCAAATGTACTGTCAGCACTTAAGAAATCATCAACAGTAATAATAATGGAGCAAAAGTTATATTGCCCAGGACGGTTCAATAAAACCTATACATGAAAAGCCCAACTGAAGTCTGCGGCAGCCTGATCAGATGTATCCCTTCCCCACCATGCTGTGTCATTCTTGTCTATTCAGATGAGAAGTTCATCAGGCAGTTATTCAGGTAAGTTTGGTTCTTTGTACAGCACCTAGCACTATGGGGTCATTGTCCATGATGGGGGCTCCTAGGCATCCAAATAATAAAAAGAAATTCAAAAGTTGAATTTTTTTGTACAAAATTGAATGTATTTTGTGACACAAACACAATAGGAAAACCTCAAATTTCAAAGTATTTGAGATTTCATTGAAAGTATATCAGATGACCCGAGTTAAAACCACACATCTTTATAATTTGGAATATTGCATATAGATTAAGAGCTTGATTTTCAACTCCTCCAGATAAAGCTCCCACTGAAGTCGAGAGCACTGCGAGAACTCAGGACCACTGAAAATCAGGGCTGCGTGTACACTCTTCCTGACCTGGCAAACGTTTATACAGGTGGTTAACTTTGTGCATGCGTGCGCTCTCACTAAATGCTTCCAGTTAAGCTCATGCCTATGGTTACGTCTACACTGCAATAAAAGACACACGACACGGCGGCAGCTGGCCTGGGTCAACTGATTCAGGATAGCGGGGCTAAAAATAGCAGTGTAGACATTTGGGCTCAGAATGGAGCCTGGCTCTGAGACCCTATTAGAGTCTCAGAGCCTGAGCATCTACACTGCCTTTTTACCTCCAAAGGCTGGGCCCTGTGACCCTGAGTTAGCTGACCCATGCTCTGAGGATCGGTACTGCTGGGTTTTTATTGCAGTTAGACTGCAAGTGTCTGCAGGATCTGGCCCTTTCGATAAGGCTTCTGTTCTAACATCACTTAGATGCTGTTGAAAACCCCTTCCAGCACTAAGGGTCTGATTCAGGAAGGTGCTGAGCAGCCTCAATGCTTATAGAGTTCAATAAGGATGGAGGGCACTCAGCGCTCGGAGGATCTGGAGTTAAACAAGCAGTCATGACCTCCAGACTCCTGAATTGCACAAAATCACGGTATGAATTTTAAATTATGATGTAGGTGCAGCCATACCAATGACTGGGCCCCCGTCCTGACAGAGGAGGGCTTTCAAAAAACCAAGTTGAATGTAACCTCTGCCTCTGCTCTCTCTGAGGCAGGAGGGCATGTGCTGAGAATGAACTGCTGTATCATTCAGGGCTTTGGGGCATCCACCAGCTGCTTGCAATGGCTGTAAGTCTGGCCCCACCGTGATGTATGGAAAACCATTGCCCATTGACCCTTCTCTGTTTGAATGAGGACATTATCACTGCACTGACTGCACGGAGGCCTGAACCAAAACCATGGATTAGAACCACTGCCTAAAATCTGGGGTTTGTTGGGCCCATTAGAAATAGGGACCATCTGGAAATTTCAGATCAGGGCTCCAATTTTTAACACCCTAGAGTTCTGATGTATTCTTAGCTAGTATTTTTCATTTGGGTTTCTCTCATATGGAACCATGCATTTCCAATGGGCTTCTGTCCTAAATCCTCCACTGATCCAAGTTCTGATCTTAGTCTTGAGTCTGTTATGATCCCCCAAAGTGGGTGAGTTTCATGTGGTTTTAGGTTTTACTGCAACTGCTGCACACAGCCCTGTGCTAAATTTACACGGATACATCCATTTATATACACACACTGATTATCTGAGCTGTCCAGTTATATTTCACGCCTGGGATGTTCAGATCTACTTATCCTTTTAACATGAAATATCAATAAATCTGCATTACAACTGTCAATATAATTTCTGGATAGCTGGTTACATTGGTAAGGAGAAACAGGAATGGGAAGTGACATTTTGCAGCTTAAGATAATGTGATAGGGGCTTCCCCACTCCCTCCTCCCGCAGTTCCTTTTGGGAGATTATTCCACACTTTTCCTGATATTTGGCCTAAAGTTTCTTTTGCTTTTATCCCCTTGGTGATAGTTAAACACCATCCTGCACCGTTTCACTCCGTCCTCACTGTTTTAGCCCTTCTAACACTTGTACACAATTTTCTTGGAATTGAAAATGAAAATGATCCATTTCTGGAGACAAAATTGCATGGTAATAGGGAATAATCCTGCATTTGCTGGGGCATGTACTTGCCTCTTACTCCTAGACACCTTTCCATCTCCTCCTCCTATGGTTCTAGTATTCTAACAGCTAAAGCAGTGGGACTAGAAGCCAGGACTCCTGCATTCTCTTTCTGATTCTGCAACTGACCTTGGGCAAATCAATTAACTTTTCTATACCAGTCTGTAACATTTACTCACTTCACAGGTACATTCTGAGTCTTAATTAGTTTTTCCTAAAGTGTATAGTGCCAGGGATCTCAAAACAAATTCAAGTTTACACCCCATCCCCTGTTAGTGCATCTTTAAACTGTTTGCAAATCCATCTCCTTGGAGACTCCTCCGAACATCCCAAACTTCTAACCTGCTTTGAACAGGTGCCATTGCAGAAAAACCAAACCTGGCCCCAAACTATTTCTTTACACAACACGTGGATTCCTCCCCACTCTATGCCCTGAAATTATACAGATCTGAGGTGCAAGATGGGTCCTGTACCAGTAACAGGTTTAAGGTCCAATATAGTTAGTCTAAAGGGCTGGAGAGCCCATAGAAGACTCCTCCCTTTGCACGGCATTTGTTTCTAACCTCGGTAAATTGGAAAGCATCAGACTAACACTGACATTCTGGGTTTAGGTCATTTAAGAGTTTCATTAATTATTTTTATATTACTGTAGCCCCTACATACTGCAAGCAAGATCAGAGCTCTATTTGCTGTAGATGTTTTACAGTCAGGCTAGTCAGTGATTTTTCAGTAAAAAGCTAAATTTGTTTAAATCAAAACTTTTCATGAGAAAGAGTCAGTTTCAACAGTTAGGCATGCAAAAAGATTATTTTTTTTTTCAAATTCTCAAAACATCCCATTTTGACATTTTCTAAGTGAAACATTTCAGTTTTCCAGTTCCAAACACAGTAACCTTGTTTTCACACGTAGCTTATTATAGAACTTTTTTTTTAAATAGTCAAAAAAATCAAACAAAATATTTTAAAATGATCAAAACGAAACATTTTGATTGAACTTTCCCTCCTCTCTCTTCAGATTTTCAGTTTGTAGACGTTTTTAAAGCTTTGATTTTTGGTCCCAATTTGGGCTGGGAAAAATTTCTGAAATCTCAAAAATTTTAATGGGATAGGGAAATCATTTCCTGTCAAGCTCTCCTGTGCAGACACATAGGAAGGTACAGTCTATGCCCCAAAGATTTTACAAGACAAGATGGACTAAGGGTAGGGGAAAAGAAATTTCTCCATTTTACAGATAGGAAACTGAGGCACAAGAGGGGACATGACTTGACCAAGGTCACACAGGGAGTCTCAGGAAGAGCTGGGAGTTGAATCCACATCTCTCAAGTTCAGTTCATTGCCTTAACCACCAGACCACCCCATTTCTAACACTCCCTGCTGGCAGGGAATCTCAATCACTTGACCTCAGGTTAACCTGGCCACCTATAATTCTTAGTCCTTGTCTATAAACAAAATGACAATATACAACAGTTCTGCCCCCAGAGAAATTCTACCTACTAAATTACAATGCAACCATTTTTATTAGTAGATTCTTTTTTAAAGCTCTGATGCTAGGATTTTGAAAGACCACAGGGACAACTCATCTTGAGTGCCACAGAAGTTGCACCCTGTTTATGCCAAACATGGAATTGTCCCTTTGTCTGAAGGGCCAGATTTCTCTCTGAATTGTATCTTAAGAATGGTTTAGTGAAAAGCAGAGACAGAAAGTATTTTTACTGTCCACAAGATGGTACTATAGCCCCACAATTTCCTTCACCACTTGCCATACAGCAATGTGCTGTTGGTGTAGTCCACTTCATTACTCACTTTACCTTGTGTGTTTATCAGGCTCCATTTTTCTCTTCAGCCTTTGTGAAACCCTCACGTTCCCAGCTTGGGCCTCTCTCAGCATGCGCCTGAGGTGAGCGCTACTGAAAAGGTTACTCCTGAAATGTTAAGGGGAGAGGGCAAAAAAAATTATTACGTAGCTCATAAAGATACTAGAAATTGTTTTTGAAACTTACTTGTCTGTGCTCTCAGGCATATACTTTCCTGAACATAATCCCATTTTTAAAAACTGTTGTTATTATTAATCTTCACTGGGAAAAAATACCAAATTCTACAGGGCTCTTTAATCTAGCAGAAAAAGGCAGAATAAGAGCCAATGTCTGGAAGCTGAAGTCAGACAAATACAAACTGGAAGCGAGGCACACATTTATAGCGGGGAGGATGATTAACCATTGGAGCAAAATGCCAAGGGAAGTGGTGGACTCACCATCTCTTGATGTCTTCAAGTCAAGCCTGGATGCCTTTCTGGGAGATATGCTAGAGCCAAACACAAGCTTTTGGACTCAGCACAGGGGTAACTGAATGCAATTTAATGGCTTGGGCTATTCAGATTAGATGATCTGATTGTCCCTTCTGGCCTTAAATAATAAATTCATAGAGTTTAAGTACAAACAATGTACTCATAAAAGTGGCATCTTCATACTTAGCATATCTGCTCCCTACAAGTGCTGTGCTTCAGAGGGATGCAGGACCTTTTACACTAGCTCTACACAGGGGTGAGTTGCTGTACTCAGCTGAGTCACTTCTGCTGATTTTAATGAGACAAAGATGCTTGTCTTGTTATCCCTGTGCAGCAGCTACAACTATGGGAGGGTCAGCTGGATTCTAAGAAGTCTCATGCATCAGCCACAGAGCAAACAACACAGTTACTCACCTTGTAACTCTTGTTCTTCGAGATGTGTTGCTCATATCCATTCCAGTAGGTATATGCGCCGCGCGTGCACGTTCGTCAGAAAACTTTTACCCTAGCAACTCCAGCGGGCCGGCAGGTCGCCCCTCAAGGAGCCCGCATAATGACCTGTTATCTTCAGGCTTTGCAGCTGGGTCGGTCTTATCCGAGAAACAGGCCCTGGGCCCTCAAACAGAAGATTCTGGATGGTTTTGGAGTTCGGAGGAGGCCGAGAACCTGCAGCCAGGAGACGATGCATCGTGATCCCGGAGGCCAGAGGTCTGGCGGCAGAGTCGGCCGCGTCCAGTGCGCCTGCAAGGAAGTGCGTGCGACTTCTTTCCTTCGTCCAGAAGGGTGACGAACTCCTGACGAGCGTTCTTGCGGGAGGGCTCTTTGAATTTATCAGCCGCTGTCCAGGTGTTAAAGGGTAGCGGCTGAGTAGAGCTTGCTGGTTAGAAACTCGCAGCTGCAATGCTCCCGCAGAATAGACCTTGCGGCCCAGTAGGTCCATCCTTCTTGCCTCCTTGGACTTGGGGCTGGCGCTTCTTGCCCATGGCGTTCCCTCTCGTTCACAGATGAACGACGAGGAACATGGGCGCGGTGGACATACAGGTAGTCGTAGTCCTTAGATGGGACCAGTATTTACGTTCTACCCTCGGGCGGTGGGGGAACGGAGGCCGGTGACTGCCAGATGGTATTGGCGTTGCTCTGTATTGTTTTTATAAGGGCAGGGCAACACGAGTGGGTGCGTCAGACGTGAATATACTGCACACAGGGTCCTCAATCTCGGAGACCTCCTCGCCTGAATGTTCATGTTCAGCGCCACTCGCCTGAGGAGGTCTGGTGCGCCCTCAGGTCCAGGGGTGGCGTGGATGTCGTTCCCGCTACTGCTTCATCAGGGAGAGAAGATGAGAGAGTCCTGGGCAAAGAGTGGTCGGTACCTCCACAGCTTGGAGTACCGGTTCAGGCTCCTGAGGGATTTCTGCAGCCAGCGAATGGGACGGTCGGCTTCCTCAGGGGATGGTGGGGGCCGTGACGCTGCAGCCTCTGGAGCCCTCCGCTCTGGGTCAGGCGCACGTGAGGGAACGTGCTGAGGCCCCTGGGCTTGATGGTATGCCCAGGGGGTCCAGAAGCCCCAGTGCTGGGGGCCCTGCTCCTGGCGACCTTCCGGAAAGACAGCGGCAGGTCTTTCAGAGTCCAAATAGATGCTGTCAGTCCGGGAGGATACAGAGCCTTGTCGGGAAGGCCATGGGGGGGCCGAAGGAGGATAGCGCGAATCCAGCGCCCTTAATGGTGATGACCTCCGCGGTGCCGAGATCGGTGCTGTGAGTCGTACCGGTGCTGGGACTGGGACCGGGACCTGCGACCAGCGCAGTGCCGGGGAGGTCGACCAGGATCTGGACCTGCGGTGCCGTGAGCAGCTCTGGAGTCGCGGTGCTGGTAGCGGTGGCTGGAGCCGAGCGGTGCCAGGAGTATCTGGATCGGCGTGATGATGACCGCGTGCGCGAGACGACTTGTGCCAGCCTAGGAAAGTGATGCCGGACTCCAGCGCGTCGCGAGGGAGACCTCCTCGGCTCGTGCCGGGATCGCGACCGGTGCCGGATCTTGAGCGGCGCCGGGTCGGAGAATCCGGGGACGGTGCCCTCATCGGGGTGGCTTGCCCTTGGAGAGCACAACCCGCACCGGCGGTGCCGGGGTTGGGGCAGCCCAGGCTCTGTTAAAGCAATCAGGTCCCGTGCCGACGAGAAAGTCTCAGGCGTGGACGGAGGTATCAGCTCTACCCCAGATCTTGGCGGGAGCTGGGAGGATCGGACTCGACGGACCCGCCGGGCCCGGAGTCAACGAAGCCCCTTGCACAGCCAGCACGGCCGGCGTCGGCAGCGGGTGCCCTACAGGGCTGCTTAGCCGGGTTGAGGACGTGAGGGCCTCTTCTCGGGAGCTGGTGCCGGAGAAGGCCCGTGCCGGTGCGTCTTCGTGTGCCGAGGGATCCGGTGCCAGAGCCGCGCTCGGTGCCGAAGCGCACGGGGTGAAGTGCCGCTCATGAGGGCGTCCTGAGGCCTGGCCTCGTTCCCTTTTCATTCGCGGACGGAAGATTTACAGATGCGGCACTTATCTGAGATGTGTGATTCCCCCAGGCACTTCAGGCAGGCGTCGTGGGGATCACTGGTGGGCATCGGCTTTTACAAGTCGAGCACGCCTTGAATCCCGGCGAACAGGCATCAACCCGGCGCCGGGCGCGGGAGAGGGCTAGAGCCCGAACACGATAACGAAGTATAAATATATCACAACTATAACTATAACTACAACTACAGTATGCTAAGTAACTATGACTAACTAACTAGCAGTAACGATTGACGAGAGAAGCTAGGGATGTGAGGTCAGCTATGCCGCGCTCCCACAGTTCAACGACCGACACGGCGGTTAGAAGGAACTGAGGAGTGCGGGCCGGCAGGGGATATATATACACCCGCCATAGTGGCGCCACTCTAGGGGGCGACCTGCCGGCCCGCTGGAGTTGCTAGGGTAAAAGTTTTCCGACGAACGTGCACACGCGGCGCATACACCTACTGGAATGGATATGAGCAAGCACTCGAAGAAGAAAGCTAGGATCAGACTGCAGAATCTTTATCCCTGCCAAAGATGTAAGCAGCAGCAAGAACGGTGTCAGCTTTTCAGAGTCCAGGCTCTGTTTGCAGTGCTAGCCCTTAGAAAAACCATCCTTTGTCTAATAAGTGAGTGAATACAATTGGGAGAGACTAATATTTGAGCCCCTTATCTGATTCATCATCAGTTCTGGTTTCTCCTGTCTCTAACCTGATTCCTCCACCTATGAATGTGATTGCTGTGGGAATTCCAACCCACTCTCCATTCAGACACTCCTCTTAAGGCAGGGGTTCTCAGACTTTTGTACTGGTGACTCCTTTCACACAGCAAGCCCCTGAGTGTGACCCCCACTCCCCTTATACATTAAAAACACTTTTTTATATATTTAACACCATTATAAATGCTGGAGGCAAAGCGGGGTTCGGGGTGGAGGCTGACAACTTGCAACCCCCCATGTAATAACCTCGTGACCCCCCTGAGGGGTCTCGACCCCCAGTTTGAGAACCCCCATCTTAAGGGCAAGATTCTCCTGACTCTATGTAATTAACACACACTCTACTTATAATCACTATGCAGAGCTTAATAGTCCCTTCTATTTATACTGCATATTCCATCTGAAGGATTTCAAGATTTCCAGAGAGTCAGCCCTGTCCTTCTCCCATTGATGCCTCAGGAGTTTTCCCTTTGACTTTAGTGACTTGCAGGCCTGTAACGTACACAGATAGCATCCCCATTGTCCTGGGCCCCATGAATGCAGTCTGTGGCTTCACAAAGGAATGCACCATTTCCCTTCCTGACTCATCATTACATAAACTGTTACTGCCACCCCCTCCTGTTGGCTGTTATTACAGACTTATGGCGAGGTGACTGCAAGAGAGGAGAAGCAGCCAGCTGGACTTCCCAGGGCCTGCCAGTTATTCCTGGACAATGATACATACTCCTGTCCCACAGAGCAACAAAGCCTTGCAGAAGGAATAGTGCCAGAAGCTATCTTTCAGAGTACCTTGTAGCTGCAACCGTGCAGGGCTGTTGCCATTCAAAGACTGATGCCCTGAAAAATCCACTCTGGGAAGGCAATACAGCTTCTTCCTTACAAATGAACTATATGGCAAATAAATGTATTTGACACATGGAGCGCACTTAGGTCCTACTGATTAAATACTCATTGCCTATGGCGCTGAATACTTACTAGACTGCACAGCAGACAACATTTTAAAGACAGATGATGGCTATTGCCTGTACTTTATTTAAGGAAAAATAGAGTAAGCTGAACTTTCCTTCCATGGATGATTGTTTGGACTTCATAATTGACAGGAAAGGTGCATGCCATATTTATTTAGTTGCATTTATTAGGAGGGCTTTTAATGCACATTGCAAGTAAAACAAATATTTAAAAAAATTACAGCTGAGATCTGATGGTGGAATTATTCATTGCAAATAATGGCTGTTGCAAATGTCATCCTTTTTTTCTGCTCATGGACTCAACCTGATTTTTGCCAGCGTATCCAAGATTTGCCAGGTAGTTTGAGTGAACAATTCTCAATCTATCAGTTACTCATAAACTGTTCACTTTGTTAATTTCACTATTGCAGTGTATGGCTGGTCACTTATGAGCTTTCGCTAGCTATCTAAATTTTTTTAAAAGTGGAGAACAACAAAAAGCACATAACAAATTTAATGAATTTTTGGATTAATATTAATTTATGCTATAATTCACAAAATTCCAAGTAACTGCTGCTTGCCAGAGTACTTGGCAATCCTGTAAACAACAGTGAACTGAACTTGACTGATGGATAACACAGCTGGCTGGGGAAACTGCATCTAAAGAAGTGTTTCTTTACCCATGAAAACTTATGCCCAAATAAATCTGTTAGTCTTTAACGTGCCACTGGACTCCTCATTGTTTCTGTGGATACAGACTATCACAACTATCCCCCGATACTTGATATGTTTGAGATTTTTTTAGAATTTGTAGGAAAGGTTTCCAAATTTTTTCCAAAATTTCATCAGAATTTTTCAAAAGTGGAAAAATTCTGACTAGTTGGATATCATCATTCTAGTTTGACTCATTCCACTCCACACAGGTGGGCATGGTATCACAAGGGAGCCCTTACCCTTGTTGAGGGGAAAACCAGCTATGAGAAAGTCCAAACAGCCAGCGAAATGCTAAAGCTAAATGCTACCCCTTGTGCAGGGTCTCCTTTATTCACAGAAAAGCCAATGCAGAACATAAACAAAACTTTCCCCCCAACATCCCTGTGGGGTGAGTAGGTCAATCTTAGGCTATGTCTGCCACCTGAGTACAGTGATTGCCTCTACAAGCTCTCCCCATGGGGTTCTCTTGGTTCCAGTCTTGGCCTCGGCGGTTAGGCCTCTTGCTCCTACTGGAGTAACAGTGTTCTCTGGAGTCAGCTGTCTCGGGAAGTCCATCCACTGGACTGTCTCCAGAGACAGCAGGTGATCCTTGCCAGGTCAGGCTTCTGGGCAGCATCTGAGAGACCTCCCAGATGAGACCAGGTCCTCTTAGATACCTGCTGACCCCAGCCTTCCACTTAGAAGGCGCCCATCTCTAGGAGCACCCTCTTACAAGCTCCCCAACCTGGTAGGTTCCCCGGAGAGCTCACCTTCTAGCTCAGATTTTTCCCGGGCATGCCCCTTCACAGGAGCCTCCCATCTCAGTACCCCTCTCATGGAGCCTGGGAAATCTTTATTAGGTCCAGTTGCTCGTTTACTAATCAGCTGTCTGGGGCAGCTAATAACCCCAGGTGGGGCCTTCATAAGACAGTCATGGGCAGAGTGGGTCCTATCTCCCCCAAAAGAGCAGATTCCTTGGGATGTTCTGATTGAGAACATGACAAAAAAAAACTGCAAAATGTCATCAGTGTACATTTTTTAAAATAAAAAAAGTCAACAAAAATGTGACTGAAAAATGGAAATTGGAAAATTTTAATCATCTCTAATGGAGAGCAATTATTTTTACATTTGTGACTAAGGCTCCCATGTATGACTGACTGTATTAATGAAAAACTTACTTATTGTGATACTTTGTTCACAGCGATGCAGAATGAAGGTCTCGGATGGCTGGATTTCATTGGAATGACTTTATCTATGTATGCAGCAGCTCCATTGGAGTTTCTGCAAACATTCAGGATGAAATCCTAGCCTCTTTGAAGTCAATGGCAAACCTCCCACTGGGGCCAGGATGTCATCCTCAATACTTAAGCCTCATAAACCCACTCTGAAGCAAGTGAAACGCAACATACCTGTTAAATAGCTGGGGCTGCAGAGAGGTTAAGCAGTACCATTGAATCAGCAGTGAAAGTAGGAACAGAAATCCTGACTTCATGTTCTGTATTATAATCACTAGACCACGCTAGCGTTCCTAATTATAGCAAAGCCTCCCCCCTTAGGGTGAAGTGAAGGGGTGTGGGGGGGTAATGAAAAGAAATAAGAGACTTCTCTACATTAAGATTCCTCTGTGTAAGGTGTCTACCACCAGCCACCTCCATCCTTAGGGTCATACCTGGCTTGGTCTCCATTCAGAACACTTCTGCTATTGTTGACTTCTTATCCAAATGCAAAAATGAACACTCCAGAAAGCTGCAGCCTTTGTTAGTCATCCTGCAACTGTTATTACCGGCCCACGCCGGGCTAATTTGAAAGATCCTGTGATGAATGTTATAACCTTTCCCAAGCCTTGCTGACTGAAAGTGTCATAATTGTTTCCTGCCTGCCCTCTAGCTCGCCAATATTTCCTTGGACTGCTCTTTCTGCCCCCTCAAACATTGTCTTTTTCCCCCCTGCAGAAGCAATTGTGGGTACAGGCTTCTCTCCAACCTCTTCCTTTACATAACTTAGTACTGTTTTCCACCACAGACTCCAACTGAGTCCCCTCAGCTTTCTGTTGTTCAGTTTACCCTTCGCTATAGTACACCCTCTGCTTCCACAGACTGCTGTCCTCAACAGAGGGCATGCATAACTCATCCTTAAAGTGCATGTCACCATTCTAATGGCTGGTCCGCACTGGAGTTTTATGAGTCTCATCTGGGTTCTGTAAAGGAGAGAGGCTCATACATTTAGTGCTGAAGGTTCTGGGTTCAAACCCCAGTGTTGTGCCATGCTGGGTGGAAAATGGGTTTTGAACCCAAGACCTTCAATGCCTATATGGACCAGCCATTAGTAGAAAGTAGCACAGTATGGAGAGGAGATGACCAGCCCTCTGTGGAGAAAGAAGTGGTTCAAGACTATTTAGAAAAGCTGGACAAGCACAAGTCAACAGGGCCTGATGCACTGCATCCGAAGGTGCTAAAGGAGCTGGTGGATGTGATTGCAGAACCATTGGCCATTGTCTTTGAAAACTCTTGGTGATCAGGGGAGGTCCCGGATGACTGGAAAAAGGCTACTGTAGTGCCCATCTTTAAAAAAAGGGAAGGAGGTTCCAGGGAACTACAGGCCAGTCAGCCTCACCTCAGTCCCTGGAAAAATCATGGAGCGGGTCCTCAAGGAATCAATTTTGAAGCATTTAGAGGAGAGGAAAGTGATCAGGAACAGTCAGCATGGATCCACCAAGGGCAAGTCATGCCTGACTAACCTAATCGCCTTCTATGATGAGATAACTGACTCTGTGGATGAGGGAAAAGCAGTGACATGTTATCCTTGACTTTAGCAGAGCTTTTGATACGGTTCTGCCAACAAGTTAAAGAAGTAGGGCTGGATGAATGGACTATAAGTTGGATAGAAGGCTGGCTAGATCGTCGGCTCAACAGGTAGTGATCAATGGCTCCATGTCTAGTTGGCAGCCGTATCAAGCGAGTGCCCCAAGGGTCGGTCCTGGGCCTGTTTTGTTCAATATCTTCATTAATGATCTGGAGGATGACGTGGCTTGCACCTTGGCAAGTTTGTGGACGACACTAAACTGGGAGGAGTGGTAGATATGCTGAAGGGTAGGGATAGGCTACAGAGGGACCTAGACAAATTAGAGAATTGGGCCAAAAGAAATCTGATGAGGTTCAACAAGGACAAGTGCAGAGTCCTGCACTTAGGATAGAGAATCCCATGCACTGCTACAGACTAGGTACCAAATGGCTAGGAAGCAGTTCTGCAGAAAAGGACCTAGGGATTACAGTGGACGAGAACTGGATATGAGTCAACAGTGTGCCCTAGTTGCCAAGAAGGCTAACGGCATTTTGGACTGTTAATAGGGGCATTGCTAGCAGATCAAGGGATGTGATCATTCCCCTCTATTGGCATTGGTGAGGCCTCCTCTGGAGTACTGTGTCCAGTTTTGGGCCCTCACTGCAAGAAGAATGTGGAAAATTGGAAAGAGTCCAGTGGAGGGCAACAAAATGATTAGGGGCCTGGAGCACATGACTTATGAGGAAAAGGCTGAGGGGACTGGGATTCTTTAGTCTGGAGAAGAGAAGAATGAGAGGGGATTTGATAGCTGCTTTCAACTACCTGAAAGGGGGTTCCAAAGAGGATGGATCTAGACTGTTCTCAGTGGTACCTGATGACAAAACAAGGAGTAATGGTCTCAAGTTCCAGTGGGAGAGGTTTAGGTTGGATATTAGGAAACTTTTTCACTAGGAGGGGGTGAAGCACTGAAATAGGTTACCTAGGGTAATGGAATCTCCTTCCTTAGAGATTTTTAAGGTCAGGCTTGACAAAGCCCTGGCTGGGATGATTTAGTTGGGGATTGGTCCTGCTTTGAGAAGGGGATTGGACTAGATGATCTCCTGAGGTCCCTTCCAACCCTCATATTCTGAGATTCTATGAAGAGGGAGACCCACTCTCACTTGGTGTGGGGTACACATGATTTTAGGAGGCAGTCTGTGTATCTAGGGTACTTATATAGTCCCCGCTGCCGTAGTATCTGAGCAGCTCACAGACTTTAATATATTTATCCTCACAACACCGCTGAGAGGCAGGACGGCACCATTTTCCCAATGTACAGATGGGGAACTGAGGCAGACAGAGGCCAAGTGGCTCGCCTAAGTTCACCCAGGGAGTTGGTGATAGAGCTGGGACTTGAACCCAGATCCTTGATTAGTTCTTTATCCACTGGACCATCCTTCCTCTAAGTGTGGGGCTAGATCAGAGGCTGTTGTATGGGCTACAGCCCCAGCTCTGCAACTGTTATGGTACAGAATTTTTGGCAGTGTTATTAACCAGACTAGAACCCAGCCAGGGCACTGAAGACAATACTTGTAACCTTATGGCTGCAGATGTCATCCCTTACCCCACTCAAGGGTCAAATCTGGCAGCACAATACTGCTAAAATAAAGGGAATAATTGAAAAAGATTTAAAAAACCCACCTTTTCCAGGCTGCTGCCACCTGAAGACGTTTGTGAAAGAGAAACATACCAGACACGTTTGTCTCATCATGCCCAGTCTTTACACCAAGTCGTCCCTCTTGACTCAGAGGTGCAACAGGTAAATTATTTTTTTACACAGGGATTATCTGCTAAGACTCACTGAACAGCAGCTGCTTGTAATGAGCGAGAACATTCCCACTGCCAAACACATCGGTGAGTAGCAAGGTGAAGTGACATCGCTAACACTGAAAGGTGCCATTACTGAAATACTAAGCATCTCTCTGTTAGACTGATGTTCTGGCGCTATAGACTCTTGAGGACTCAGCCTCCTGTCTCTAAAATCCACCCCACAAAGAGCCTGATTCAAAACTTATTGAAACCAATGGAAATCTTTCCATTGGTTTTGATGGCCTTTGCATCAGGTCCAGAATGACCTCATTGCATCCTTTCCTGCCACTCAACAGACTATTCAAACCATTGTGTGTATTTATGAATCCTGATCATTCAGGCAAAAGCCTTGATTATGCAAAAGTCCAGTGGACACTGTAACATCTGGATTTGGGAGGGAGACTAGGAACTGAAACACTGGATCTGAACAGTAGTCCATTTACTGGATCAGCCCACTATCTTGGCTCCAACAGTGGCCAGTACCAGCTGCTTTAGAAGAAGGTGCAATAAACCCCACAGGTGACAGCTATGAGATAACTTGTCCACACGGCAATTTATTCCTGAACTCCATTAAATCACGATTGGCTAGATTCCTGAAACTGCATGTGAGTGTGTTTTCCAAAGCTTTTTTTAAAATCCTTACCATTGTATTGCTGGACCCATGCAATAGTCTGCAGGCAAGATAGGGACACAAAGGCATTTTGGGGTTAACAGAGTTTTGTAAAACTAAGGTTTACCTGCATCAGCAAAATGAGACATGCCAGCATGAGATGTTTATGTACAGCATATTCACATGTATTATCCTAACAGTGGGTGACTATTGCTAAAGCTAAAATCCCTTTTTAATCTGAGGCCTATCTTTCATCTCTTTTTGCTCTTTTATATATCTAATTAGAGAAAAACAGAACAATAAGATTCCTTCATACAAACCAGCGCTCATCAATGGATTTTTAGACTTTCTTTTAAATTCAGTTAATGTATATGCTTCTCTTTCAAGTGTGTCTGTGTTTCCTACTTGACTAATACCAGAAAGTAAAGCAATGTAATACCACAGAAAAAGTGAGATCTCTATCCCAGCTTTGTCCAATCAGCTTCTGATAAGGATCTGAATTTTGTAAGTCACATAAGAAGCAGAATAATTGGATTGACAAAGTGATCTCTCTTGGATCTTTCTTCTTAAAGGAGTCTGGATTAATGGATTGTTTCCCCTTCGTCTGGATTCCAAATAAACCTGAGATTAGTAGTTAATCCACGGTCTTCTGAGCAAGGGAAGATTAGATTCAGTGGTGAATTCTGAGAAGCAACACAATGCATTACAAGCCTGCTGACTGCATTTCATTCCCTAGAGGTCAGACAGCCTTTATGGGCCTTGGCGGTAAATCTCAGAATGTTCAATGGAGTGAATGGAACATGATGAAAATACCTTAAAAATGCAGCAAAACACATCGATTCTCTAGGCTACGGGGCTGCCTCAACTGCAGACACCATAGACCTTTACAGCAAAATTATTCTTATTGCAGTGCTAATGCTAAACAGAGGTCGAGGAGTGAGTTAAAGTGACTGTATCCCTTGTAGTGGACACTCCTCATTGAATCCAGTTAGATAAAGCTTACACAGGAGTTAACAAAAGATGAAGATGGAAGCAAAAATATTGCATACACATACGGTAATGTGGTAGGTTTTACTGGGAAGTAATGCCATTAAATCAGAGGGGTGGACTAGTTATTTAAGGAGCTGATGTAGAGAGATGGAGTCTTTCATCTCGCTGAGCCATTGGTTTGAATCTAATGGGTAGTGGCTAAAAGTTGTGCATGTCAGAAAGTACATTCAACAGCTAATTTTACTTAAACCAGGAAAAAAGATTCCAAAGCAGTAGAGATCAAAACACCTGGTGCAAGTGGTTTAGAAATCAGCTTGCTTCTAACACAGCGCTCAGTTTGCTGTGCATACCCAGATTTTGGCTAAACTCAGAACACTAGTTGCATTAATTAATGCATCACCTCAAGATCATGCCTCCATTAGACTTTTCTCTTCAAACTTTTCCACCAGCAGTAACACAGTGACAGCACTAGTGTAGATATGGCTGCTGGCCAAAGGCTGCAGTGCTTGATCTACTGTGTTATCTAGCACTGCTTGAAGCAAGGTGAGATGACGTGGTGATTAAAATACTGGCACTTACCTCTAGTCCTATTAACACCGGTGCTCCCATCATTGGGGGATGTGCATGAATGAGAAATTTTAAGGGGAAAAAAAGCGCCTATTCTAGAGGGCTTGAGTGATAGGAAAAGAACAGCTCACATGGACTCCACGTGAATAAACTGAAAACTAATTAACCACTACTGTACATTGTTGGAGTAATTCACTGTTCCAAGCACATATCCAAATATTTTCTTAATGCAGTTTTCAGCAGCAGAAGAGTAAACACAGCTGCTCCAATTCTTTTGGAGAAGACGAAGAAGAGACCAATTTAAATGCCAGTCTTTATGTAAAATCATCACTAGCAGCAATTGCTTCCAAGACTTTCTAATTACATGATCATAACTGAATCCTACCAAGACCAGAGCGCATGTTTATGGATATGCAGATAATGGGAAAGAGAGCTGTGGCTCTTTGAATGCGAAAGGATACGCATACTCGCTGGAGCACAGAAGAAAGGCTAAGAAGAGCCAACAGGTGAACAGTGTGGTGAAGGTGCTTAGCAGAGACCAGGCAGGAAATTGCAGGTGCATAGGCACATTGGAATAGCAAGAAGAAATGGATTTCTTAGACTAAAGCCAGGAGAACCCATTGTGATCATCTAGTTTGGCCTCCTCCTGCATTGCACAGCTATTGCGTCTTCTACTATTTACCCAACAATCTGCAATATGACAAAACTTCAGGTGCACAGCTGGGTCCCAAAAAAAGTGTTTACTAATGACACACTAACAAGCAAGGTGTAGCTACATACATGCTGCTGCTCTGACTGGTTTCCGGCAGCTTCTACAACACAGACCCAGTGAGTGCCATTAGAGAGCTCACAAACCATATAAAGGGATACTACCTGTTATGGGAGGTAGGGAGAAAGACTGATGTGACTATTGGGCCTAAAAAGTGTACCCCTATTGTGGGCTCAAATGTAAAAAGCATGTGAATGTTCCATAAGATGTTACAATAACCATGAAAAATAGGTCAAGTTGTTTACGATGTTGAATGTCGTAACAAATTCAAGTGAACCACACAAAGAAGCTGGATTAAACCAAGGGTCCTCAAACTGTGGGTCGGGACCCAATTTTAATGGGGTCACCAAGGCTGGTGTTAGATTTGCTGGGGCCCAGGGCTGAAGCCCAAGCCCAAGCCCCAGCCCCACTGCCTGGGGCTAAGGTTACATGCCTCCCACCCAGGGCAGAAGCCCTTGGGCTTCAGCTTTGGCCCTTCTCCCCCTCCCCCTGCCTGGGGAGGTGGAACTTGGGCAGGCGTAGTCTTCAGTCCCCCCCCCCGGGGTCATGTAGTAATTTTTATCATCGGAAGGGGGTCATGGTGCAATGAAGTTTGAGAACCGCTAGTCTAAACCAAAAAGGCTATGTTGTCAGAGGTATTGTCAGAGGTGTTGTCAGATACTACCGATTTGGTGCTCTGCTATCTCCTTGTTGGTATCACTCGGCTGCGTGCATGTGTTCCCTCTATATGCTGCCCCAGCTCTGTGCAGATAGCTGACACAGCAGACCCGAAGAGAACCCCCAATGACCACAGTGTCTAGTAAGGTACGAAGGCACGTCGGCCAGGTTTATTGCCGTATTGGATACAGTAGTAGTTCTCCGCAGATTACTTAGTCTACCAAGCATACTACGAATATGTACCCATGGTCAATGGACTTGGCTCAGTTAGTGGCGGGACTTTCCACTGCCCCCTAGGCCGGACAAAGACACTGCCCCAGGGATGCATTCTTATACACAGGTACAAACAAGTTACGCATCACTCCTGATGTATTGAGGTGCGACCCCTTTACGCAGTAAGGTACAACCCCTCTGTGTAGTAAGGTGCCGCCTCTCCCTTTGTACAGATTGGTTCGATCAAAACAACTCTATCCATCATTTTACCCTTTTGCCCCTGTCATTGGGACGGGTCAGTCTGTTCCTTGTTATCTGTGCGGAATGTGCAAGTATGTGAATGTCCTGATCTCTAGTGTTCAGTACCTTTTAGGTACGTATCTTCTTGCAGCATCAGCCCTTTCCTTGCCAGCTTCTGTGAGCAGAGCCTGCCTCTTGGTTCACAGCTTAACTTTGCTTTATGTTAGCAAAGTCTTGACTATTACTTTAGCTCAGGCCTCATACTGGGCCTTCACTTACTACTGGCCACATTGATATAATCCAATGACTGTTAAAATTATGCTTGGTGAAAACAGAAGATGTGGAACCAGAAGCTAATAGACCAAAATTGGTGTGATGGATATTACTAACTAATGGAGGAAAATAATGAGGGGGATGAACTATGCTGCCCACTTTTCCCCTTTCCACTGTGGAAAAAAAGATCAGTTCAGTTCAGCTCTCCCTCACATCTCCCATCCCACCTGGTATCCCAGCTCATCCCCTGACTGGCTGGCCCTGCAACTCATCTCGACTTAGGGTGACCAGATGTCCCGATTTTATAGGGACAGTCCTGATTTTTGGGTCTTTTTCTTATATAGGCTACTATTATCCCCCCAACCCTATCCCGATTTTTCACATTTGCTGTCTGGTCACCCTATCTCAACCCATCAAAAGGACCGGCTGGCCTTGCGCTTGTTAAAGGAAATTTGTTTTCACCTGTGAGTGTTGAAAGTCATCACATTATCATGACATCCAGTCCTCAGCCAACTAATGGGGATATTTAATTATCAGCACTCCAAAGGCATACAAGATCCTGCATTGTATTCCCTTCTCTTGTTGAGGTTATTTTCTGTTTCTTTCCTCCTATGCTTTCTCTTGCTTTTTCATTGAATCCTGAAGTCAATCATATTGCATCTATCCAAACCTGCTCCGTCTGAAGAGAAAGGATCCAAGTAGATCCCAGCTCCAACCAGATTGCAACTAACCAGGGTCCAAGCAGCAGTTGTTGTCAGGGCTTTGGAGAGGAGCCTGGAGATGGAGCGCGGAGCAGCTCCGGAGCAGTGGAGCTGCAGGTTTTTGCCTGGAGCTAGAGTGGAGCCAGAGCACAGCTCCAAAGCCCTGGTTGTTGTGGTTGACTTACCAGCCAAAGCATCTACTAGTAACTAACCAGCAGTCCAGTGTTCCAAAAATATCAACAAAAGCCGTAATTCACTCATCCTTTCTATCCCGTCTCTCCTCCACCTTGTGTCTGTGTGTTTGATAAGAACAGGATGAGTGAATGCCCTTCACATCAGGCCTGAGAGTAAAATTAACCTTCTTTTCTTCAACTGAGGGTATGGCTACACTTGGAAATGTGCAGTGCTGGGAGTTACAGCTGTGGTCGTACAGCTGTGTAGGAACAGCGCTGCAGTGTGGCCACACTGACAGCTACCAGCGCTGCAGTGTGGCCACATTTGCAGCATTTGCAGCGCTGTTGGGAGTGGTGCATTGTGGGCAGCTATCCCAGCGTTCAAGTGGCTGCACTGTGCTTTTCAAAAGCGGGGGGGGGTGGGGTGGAGTGTGACAGGGAGCGTGGGGGAGACAGAGAGAGTGGATTTTTGGAGCAGACACTGTGACAGCTCCCTGCCTTGCAAATTCTGGCCATTTCCCCCACCCCTCTCTCAATCACTCTTAAATGTAAAAAGGCTTCAGACCAGATAAGCAGCTTCTCCGACGGACTCCCTCCCCCCCGCCGTGCTGTTTGTCTCCTCAAGCAAACAGCTGTGAACATTCCAAAGCCTCGGCTCGGCTCGCTCGCTGGAGCAAAGAGCAGCTGTGTTTGGTAGCTCCGGGGAGTACCTTCCGGTTTGTTGTAGACAGGAATTCTGGGATACCTCTTAATACCCTGGAGGCCAATAACAGCGCTGGTGAGTGTCCACACCTGATGAGCAGCGCTGCATCACCAGCGCTGGATTCGCTACACCCGTAGCAGACCAGGAGTACAGCCAGCGCTGCAGACAGGGAGTTGCAGCGCTGGCTGAGCTTTGTAAGTGTGGACACCGAGTAAGTTGCAGCGCTGTAACCCCCTCACCAGCGCTGCAACTTGCAAGTGTAGCCAAGCCCAAAGAAAGGTTGCTCTGAAAATAAAGAGACTAATATTTTAACTCCAAAAGGAGAAAGACTTTTAATAAGGGCTAACTAAGTTTGTTTTGCATCATCACTCAACCTCTGTTTCAATAAAAAGGCCTGTTTTAATGTCATGTTCTTTCTTGTGTTTAATCAATAAACTTTCAATTTAAATAAATGCTTTTGGGTGTTTGCCAAGGAACTGAATAAAACCAAACACTCTGTTTAAAAATAACCTCAAAATCTATCACTGTTTAATGTTGGGCCAGTGAGAGAATTTATAAACACCTTCAACTCTTTGGGCCTTTGAAATCAATATCTATACCTCTGCCTGGAGTGCCTTCCTGTGGCAGACCATGGCATGACAGGTGCACCTACCTCAGCTTCCCACTTTCAGAGCTCCCAGTAACTCCATTTCAGGCTCTCTTGCTTAAATAATACCCTTCTTTGGGTTGGGTTGTTACCAAAACACAGTTGAAATATTCCCCAACAAAAATCTCAAACATATCCCTTTCCTCCAATGTACATAGTCTTTAAAACCCTGCTCTTCCCAGCAGGAACCCCACCCCCTGAGCTCTCTGCTGGGAGTGCATCCTCACCATGCTCTGGTCTCCTTGTTAGACTTGTTCTGTCCTCAGCCAGGACAGCCACCCAGCTGAAGTGCTACCTTGCTCTTCCCAGTGGGAACTCCCACGCTGCTGGGATATCATCCTGACCCGGGAGGACCCCTCATTCCCCCTACCCTCTTACTGTCCCCCTGGCTCCAGTGCTGAAACATCAGTGGATAAGCCCCTCCACTGTTCCCCTGCCCTTGGCTTCAGCTCTCCGGCTTAGACATCAGTAGGCAACACCCTCTGCTGCTCTCTGGCCTTCAGCCTTCTCTGACCCTGACTCTTACTTGGGCACACAAGCCAGACAGCAAACCCCTCTTGCTGCTCTCCTGCCTTCAGCATTCCTCCATGAACCACATATAGCGTTTTTCCAACACTTTCCCTTGTCCCGCAGTCTCTGGCAGCTCTCCCCTCCCCATTTCCTGACTGGAACCAGCAGCAGGCAACCCTCATTCTCCCAGTCTCTCCCCCTCGAGGGCCCAGGTGCTGGCTTTGTATCCTGCATTCGCAGTTTGCCAGCTCCTGGGACTCTGGACTGAGTCTCTAGGGAGTCCTATCCTTTGGGCTACAACAATAATGTCCTCTGACACCATTTCCCAGCAGCAAGCACCAGGGGGCAGAGGTTTGAGCCCCATTTCAGGAGACGCGGCTACATCTTTTAAACCCATTTGGAGTGAGCTGATGATTCACAGATGCACTAGCCTGGGTACCTCTTAAAAGGAGCCAGTACAGGCCAGAGAATTTCACCAAGTGCGTCCTGCATCTGGTCCGACAACTGGAGGCTGAAGTACAGCAAGTTTATTCTAATTCCTAGATCCTCAGAATCAGGAGCTACTTTGGTGATAAAAGTTAATAAAATAAATAAGTAGTCATATGAACTATGCACTATGCAGCAATGATAGCGCTGCCTTGCCCTTATAGCTGAGATGGCAATTTTATTCTATGGGCTGTACTGTGCCCAGTCATTGAAAAAAAGCACAGAACAGTCGCTAACTCTGAACCCTCCCTCTGCCATACAATGGATATACAGTCAGTTGTGCCTTGGCTTGCCCTCACATCCACAGTTATACAATGTTGCATGTGGTTCCATGTAGCCATTATAGAATGGCACAAACTGCAGGTGTCCTGATGAGGAATCTGCTGTGTCCTGCGCTGCAGCACATATGTGATGTAGATGGAGAAAGCCAAGGTAGATGAAAAATAGGCCTAAAACTATTCTGTGCCTGCACACACATGCTAGAAACTCCTATGTTCCCTATGTGCAACATACATACACAGGGCACAGAGACTCCGCCTGTGTTTCTCAAGATGCTGACATATTATTCTGAACCACCAGATGCAGAGACAACCTGGAGTGAGTCAGTCTCTGCTGCCCAGGACAAGCCCTGGCTTGTCACAGTCCTGGTAGACTATTGCACAGCTGTTCAAAGTAATGACGTGACATCATCTGTTTTTTCCATGACCCCTCCCATCTTCCCCCGGACTATGTCCCCAATTCTGCTAGCTGTGTTCTCTCGTATCACAGCCGTAGTGCATCATACCATTTCTATTTTATATAGGTTTTTATCTGGCCCTCATCACTACAGTATCTGAGTGCCTTTCAGTAGTGCCTTAAATGATGCGACTAACATTTGTCACATGTGGTTCATTCTCTCTCATTGTGCTTGCAGTCCAACGGTTTGTCTTGGTAGGAATGTGTTTTTTTAACATCCCACACCGCTTTGGAAGGAAGGCAGAAGTGTGCCTGGTATTAGAGTAAGGTTTGTGACGGTCTTCAGTTCTGGTGGGAGTTCATTCCACAGGCTGGGACCAGCCCTCAAGGAAGATCTGTGTCTCTTGCCCGGATGACCCTGACCCTTACAAGATAAAATTTTATTTTGCCAGAGGAACAGAGTTATCATGCTCTTCATGCAGGAGCTCTATGGGAGATTTTAGAGATGTTGGGCCCAGACCACTGAGCACACTGAAGAGAAGGATTGAGACACTGAACTTGCCTCAATATTCTATGGGAAGTTAGCATAGAGAGCAGAGGACAATGTAGTGTGGAAATCCTGGCACATCTGCATTTCCCGATTGCTTGGGGCATTCCCAAAATCATCTGCAAGGCTAACCTTTGCTCCACAGTTTTAGAAGAGTTACTAACTCGACTGACTAACCACTGCAATATACAACCAACCCTACATTCTCTATTTTTCAGTTGTTTCTCGTTTCCTTTTTTGGGCTGAATTTTTTCATGCAGAAGAAAAATATTCTCTGTTCACTTATGTAGTTTAAAGAAAATCCATCAAGTCATTTTTAATCTATCAGAGTGGGAAAAACTTTGAATTGAATCAGGTGTGGCTCTGGTCTATTAGCCAGCTGGCATAATTCACCCCAGCAATGGCTGCCTCTCAGTGGTGAGTGAACGAGATCCTCTTTCTATAGTTTGTAACACCAATGGAAAAAGTTCTTTAGAGTAGCGTGATGCATCTGAATGATACTTAACCAATTAATAAAAACAAAGGCAAAATGGTTAGTTAGTTGCTTTTATAGGAACTTTTAGCTTCACTCCTGGGGCCACATGCCCTGATGAAACACACTGCTCACATTTTCTACCCACGTTGCAATTACTACACTATACAATTTATGGTCAGATTAATAAATCCAGATCCAGGCTTCAAAATCATTCCTGATTAATATTAAGAGGTGCATCAAAATATGATCATTAAAAAGGGCATTTGCAACAGTCTTTTGTGGGGTCAAGACAGTCACTGTGAATGTACTCTCACTCCTAAAATTACAGCTTTTGCATTTTATGTTAGCAATTATCATACTGTATGTTAACCCTGAAAGCCAAGTGTTTCACCTGACCTATGCATCCGCTATAACTCCTGTGGGTAATAATGGGAGCGAGGCACATTCACAGACGAAGTATACATCTCACATCTACAGTTATAACTCTGTAGTTATTGAGATGCTTCTTTTGCTTAGGAATATTAAAGAAATGTTTGCCATTCATCACAGAAACATGCCAAAGTAATGGTGACACAGCAGTGTTCAGCCCTGAGTCGGAATAGCTGGATGAATTATGCATAGCATTTTCCAAAAAAAGAGTTTGAATTTTTCCAATGAGTTTGATTTCACCTTGAGAATTCTCACTGGAGGTCTGCTTCTTAGGATATGTCTACACTGCAAGGGAAGGTGTGATGTAGATTGATACTAACTAGCATTTATAGCCGTAGTAGTGTAGACGTGGCAGCACAGGTTTCTGCACAGGCTAGCAACCAGAGTAGGTGCCTGGGTAAGTTCTTGGGTTGCTAGCCCATGCCACCATGTCTACATTACTATTGTTACCCAGGCTAGCCATATGAAAGCTAATAGAGGTATGTCTACTGCACCACAATCACACCTTCACATGCAGTGTAGACCCAGTTTAGAAGAGTTGCGCTCAATCATTCAGGAAATAGAGACAATACCACATGACCTATATGGCCAACGAAATTTTGACTATCATGTTTGAGATGCAAACAAATTATGATGAATTATTGGTTAGATATTTTTGAATGAGAAGACGCCTCTCTGTCCATGGACAAGCCACAAACACAAAAAGAGATGAAGCCTGCAGAATAAGTTAACTGTGATTTATTTGCCAGTCTTGGTAGGTAAATACATACTGTGGCTGTCACAGCACCCTGTGACTCCAGGTTCCACTCCATGATAGCAAAGAGCTTCATCTCTATCTCTGCGCATCTGCACAGTTCTGCTGAAACCCTGTGTGACAGGACCCCGGGTGCAGCCTGTCACTGTGAGACCATTGTGCCTCCTTAACTCTCTCCAGCCTGGGCTGCCTCTCACAGTGCTTTGCTAGTGACAAGCAGCAAACCTCTCCAGGTGCTGTGATCACTCAGCGTAACAGCATGTGGAGCACCACACCCAGCCAGATTGCATGAAGGCTCCCAGAAACACTCATGAATCACACAGAAAAAGGCACCAGAAACAAATCCCGCCCAGCTCCCAGCACTGTATCTCAGGAACATACCATCTTGCACTACTCCAGATGAGCAGTGCAAATTTATTAAATGCTTCACCACTTCATCAATGGAAAGTGGACAGACACCAGCTTTTGCAAAACCTGAGCAGATTTGCCCCACATTTCGTACAAACTCACTGGTAAAGATAAACAGTAAAACAAATGTATTGATTTTAAAAGATAGATTTTAAGTGACTATAAGTGTAAGGCAAAAAGTCGTAGTTAGTTACCAAAAGAAATAAAATATAAGCGCACAGTCTAAACTCTCAACTGTATTAGACTGGGTAATATCTAGATTAAGCAGTTTTTCTCACCCCACTGGATATTGCACTTCATAGTACACAGATGTCAAGGGTGAAATCTGGGCCAGTCCCCTCATTTTAAGTCTTCTCAGTGTCCTTGTTGCTTGCAGCATGGGTGGGGGAAGGAGAAAGGTGAGGCATGGACCTGCTCTGTTCTGTTTTATACCCTTAGTCTCATGTGCTTGGGGAACATACAAGTCCAAGCATGTCTGGGGGGCACTGCTGAGTCTCCAGGTAAGGTTAAGCAATTCCCCTGGTGTGGCCTCGGGCAGGTGAGTCATTGAATTGTAGCTCCCTTGCTGGACAATGGCTGTTGATGGTTGTTTGACACCCTGCCTGGGCATTGGTTACTTTCCTTGCTGTTGCCTCTGGGGAGCTAATATCTGGCAGATTCCCCAATTTACAGCATGTTTTAGTGACAACCATACTACACAATTCTCATAACTTTATATGCATTAATGATGTACATATATGGATAGAGAAATGACTTCCAGCAGATCATAACCATTCCTCTGATACCTCACATGCCCTGCTTTATATGCAAGATCACAAATATATATAAATGAGGAATATGGGGGTTACGGGGTGCTCCCCCGAGGTACAGAATGTCATACCCTGCTCTCTAATTACTGCATTAGTTAAACCACAATCCTGATACTGGTTAATAATTCCTAATAGTAACAATACTTGTGCTCTGCAATCGTCTCCACAATCCTACAGAAATCTTCGGTGCAAGGGTGTCCAAAATGAATGAGGGAGCCAACTGTGCTCCCTGGAGTATTAAACTCTGTCCCATGCCCAAGTACTGGTTATCCACACCTGTGCTTTTCAGGAGACTAAAGATTCCAAAGTTCTCAGCTTAAAAAATTGAGCTGTTCTGCACTCAGTGTGCACTTAACCATGGTGAGCTTTTCTGAAAATCTGGGGTCTCGGTCTGATCTCCCTCACTAACTGGGCTGTAGGATGGTTTGGCTTTCATTGCTGGAGATATGGACCAAGCAGATGCTTTTATGTATCTCATCCTTCATACATGGTTAAAAGAAAGATATTACACTTAAGAATTTATTTATTTTTTAAATTACATTTTTATGCAAGTAAAGTATGCCTCTCGTGCTCGTAGCAAGTGGCCTGTGGTGTCAAAGCAATTTAATATCTGCCCTGAATCTGGAATTGGAGTCAGTGTCCTCAGAGAACCAACCCCCTCTACAGGTAGGATCATTTTTTTCACTAGGGGCAGGGAACATCCAAACTGGAGGTCAGACTCCTCACAGCTGAGAGAGAAAAACCAACCAGACTTGCCCAGAATGACGGCCGCACAGTCCTGGAGATGCAAAATTATTCCTGCCCTATGGATTGAATTCCACAAATAGCATTGAGTTCTTGTGAAAGAAAGAATGAAAGAAAGAAAGAAAGAAAGAAAGAAAGACTCTTCCTTCCGACAGGGCAGGTAGAAGTTTAAGCCTCCTGGGGCCAGATCCAGTCTTTCAATTGACTGCAGTGGGTACTGGATCAGGCCTGTGTAGTATAATTGTTAGCATGCCAAAAGAAGATAAGAATCCCAGACGGAAGCTGCATCCTGCCAGATCAGGACTTTTGAAGAGGAGCTAGTGGCAGAAGCGTGAATGGTCCAGGCAGTCTGGGCCAATACTACTTTCTCCAGGACAAAGGTTTAAATTGTATCCATCTCCTCCTCTCCTACTGACCTTTGCCCTCCAGGTTGGTTTTGTTTTTTTACAGACTACTCTGAAACCTTGACACTTACACATTGAAACAGTTTCTTAAAATAAATAAATCAAGTAAGAGGTGAATTACGTGCTAAATGATTTATGTTTCCCTGCTGAATGCATTATACATCATAAGGCTCAGAAGCCAGAGTTAAAAAAAAAAGTAAAGAAACAGTCTTGTGGATGACTGCTTCCTGATGTGACAGCTTGGTAGGGGAAGGCCCAGAGCAGGCAGGGGACCTGTCAAGAAGCTGAACAAGGCAGATACCTTCATAGGAGGGCAAAGAAAAATCTCAAATCTCAAACAGGGAAACTAAAATAGGAGGAGGATATTTAGGTTAAACTAAAGGAATTTTTAAAAGAAGATCTTTTCTGGAGTGAGGTAGGGGCTAAAACCTGGAAGGCGGCTTTGGAAGTTCTTAGGAAAGCTACAACGGACTCAGTCTTGCTGTAACTGCAGACAGTAAGTGGCTTGGTTTTCTAAAGTGCACCTGACAAGTCCCACTGAAGTCAACGGAGGTAGTGGATACTCAGCACCTCTGAAAAGTCAGGCCCCTGCAATTTTAACATTAACTTAAAAGGGAACAGATCTAATAACCTGGCTACTTGAGTTCCTGTATGCTGCTGATTCGAAACATGGGATTACCATACTTGATCACATACTGAGGCCTGGTCCACACTACGACGTTAAATCGATTTTAACAGCGTTAAATCGATTTAACGCTGTACCCGTCCACACTACAGTGCTCTTTAAATCAATTTAAAGGGCTCTTTAAATCGATTTCTGTACTCCCTCCCCAACGAGAGGAGATAACCCTAAAATCGAATATTATTATAATCAAAATGGTAGGTGTGACGGAAATCGACATTATTGGCCTCGGGAGGTATCCCACAGTGCACCCACTGACCGCTCTCGTGACAGCAATCAGAACTCAGAGGCCTGGCCAGGTAAACAGGAAAAGCCCCGGAACTTTTGAATTCAATTTCCGTTTGGCCATCGTGGAAGCTCTGACAGCACAGTGACCACGCAGAGTTCATCAGCACAGGTAACAATGCAGTCTCCTGAGATTGAAAAAGCGCTCCAGCATGACCGCAGAGAGGTCGGATCTGATCGCTATATGGGAGAGATTCAGTGCTAACAGATCCGTTCTAAAAGACGAAATGAAAAAATATTTGAAAAATGTTCAAAGGAGCGTAATGTTGGGAAAGGCACGCAAGGACCTCAGTGAGTGCAGAGTGAAAGTTAAGGCCAGCTCAAACAGCATACAAGAAACCAAAGCGACAACGAAAGATCAGGGTCAGGTCCAAAAACATCCGCTTCTACGCTGAGCTGCATGCAATTTTAGGGGCTGCGCACCATATACCCCTCTCCGTGAATTCCGAGGTGGGGTCATAATCTCACCATGGCAGAGGATTCAGCGGAGGGGGAAGATGAGGAGGAGGAGGAGGAGGAAGAAGAGACGACGGAAGATCGTTGCAGCGAGCACACAGCATTTCATTAGTCCAAACAGCGCCAGGAGCTTTTTGTGACCCAGACGGAATTACCCCCAGCCCTCCAAGCCACTGAGCCCAAACAGTGAGCCATGGAAGCGACCTCTGGTGAGTGTATTTGTAAATATCAAAACATGGTTTAAAAGCAGGCGTTTTTAAATAGTAGATTTGCCATCAGGGCTTTTGGATGCATTTGCAGCCGTAAAGTTCAACAGGCTGTAGCAAAGCTGGGGAGGGAGGAATGATAGCGCTGAGCGTTTGGCGAGCAGGAATCTTCCCAGCTACGCCACGCCGGCGGTGGGGAGGGGGGGAAGGGAGGTGGGGTTTAGCACTGATAGCAAGCCATGCGGTGGGGGGAGGAATATAGCAATCCCTTACACAGGGAAAGAGGAGGGTTGGCGTCTGCTGCTCGCCTGTTAATAGGAAAAAGCATCATAGGGCACTGTGTAAATGAGGCTGGAGAAGTCAAAAGATAAGAGCCTTATCATGGCGCCATGAAGCTGAAGTCTGATGCCCGGACCTGCATCTGGTGAGATCTGCAACACCAGAGCCACAACACTCAATATTAAAAGATGCAAAATGTGACCTTGTAGGGAAATCACATTGTTGTGCTAGGCATGTAAGGTGAACAGTTGTTTTCACTGTGAAAGAGTATAACCATGTTCTGTAAAATGTATCTTTTTACATACTTCTCTCCTGTTTTCCCTCCCCCATGCAGCTGCACACGTTTTTCCAGCTCCCTACTCCATCGCCGAAGGCTAGCTCAGATAAGGCAGAGGAAGAAGAGGCGCGAGATAAATGTTCTCTGAAATCATGAAGTAACCCACAATTGAAGACTCATCAGAATGAGTGGAAGGACATGCTAGCAAAGTACAGGAAAGATGCCAGTGACGTGAGGACAGGAGGGACGCTAGAGAGAGAAGTGGCGCCAGAAGATCAGAGGTGTAGGGCAGGAAGATCAGCGGTGGCGGGATGCAACGCTGGGCTGCTGCGTGGATCAAACTGATATCTCCGACGACGTTGGTGGACTTTAGGAAGGGCGCGGGTACAGAGTGCACTGCAGCCCTGTTTAACCCACTCAGTACTTCTCATGTTCCATATCTTCCTCACCCAGACGTATTAGAACGCGTGGGGAAAGGCTTTCTGCACCCGCCCACTCCCACCCAATTGACAGTCCAAACCAAAAGGCCGTCATTACATTGAAATGTGCTTAATAGCCTTTCCTTCTCTCCTTCCTCCTCCCAAACCACACCTGGCATATACTTGATATTTCTCTGCCTCTTTTTATAATTACTGTTAACAAAGAATACATGCAAAGGGGGAGGTGGGTGCTTACAGGGAATGTCTTTTAATAAAGAATAATGATTTTAATGATAGTGACTTTATTTCCTTAAGCAAGCTTAATCGAAGGGGGAGGTGGGGTGCTTTCAGGGAAGAGAGTCAATGAAGAGGTGGGGTTCTTGAAGGGGAAGCAAACACAGCAGTCACACCGTACCCCAGCCCGTGAGAAACTCGTTTCAAGGCTTCTCTGATGCGCAACGCTTCCCTGGTGTGTGCTCTTCTAATCGCCTGTGTGTCTTGGCTGCTTGGTAGTCCAGTGCCAGGCCACTTTGCCTCAGCCTCCAACCCCGCAAAAAAAAAAAAAAAAAAAAAAAAAAAAAAAAAAAAAAAAAAAAAAAAAAAAAAAAAAAAAAAAAAAAAAAAAAAAAAAAAAAAAAAAAAAAAAAAAAAAAAAAAAAAAAAAAAAAAAAAAAAAAAAAACAAAAAAAAAAAAAAAATAAAAAGGTCTCCCCTTACGCTCACACAAGATTGTGGAGGCAACACAAGTCAGCAATAACAAAGAGGACATGGTTTGGCTGAGGTCTGAGGAGTAAGTAATTGCGCAGCGGCTTTTAAACGGCCAAATGCACATTCTACTACCATCCTGCACTTGTTCAGCCTGTAGTTGGAACAGCTCTGACCACTGTCAGAGCTGCCTGTTGTACTGGCTTCTGAAGCCATGGCACAAAAGGGTAGGCTGGTCCCCCAGGATAACGACATGGCATGTTGAACATACACCCAACTGTTATTTTCTGGTCTGGGAAGTATTCTGCCTGCAGCCATTAAACAGAGTAGTGCGTCTAAGAACAGAGCGTCCATGAACCCTTCCTGGTCATCCCACGTGGATGTTGTGAAAGTCCCCTGTGATCCACCGTGCCTTGCAGCACCATTGAGAGATACCCCTGCGGTTTACGTATTGGTGCCCTGGTGGCTCCAAGGCCCAAGATAGGGATATGGGTTCCATCTATGGCCCCCGACAGTTAGGGAATCCATTGCAGACAAAGCATCCCACTATGAACCTGTAACGTTTCCCAGAGTCACAACCTTTCGAGCAGCATTTAATGATTGCTTTGGCTATTGCATACAGCACCCCGCCATGAGGTTCCCACTCCAAATTCGATTTCCCGACGACCGTAGCTGTCGGAGTTGCAAGTTTCCAGAGAGCTATTGCCACTCGCTTCTCCACTGTGAGGGCTGCTCTCATCTTGGTTTAGGCATTTCCGGGCAGGGAAAGCAAGTCACAAAGTTTCAAAAAGAAAGGCCTTACGCATGCGAAAGATTGCAGCCACTGCGAATCGTCCCACACCTGCAAAACATGCAGTCCCACCAGTCTGTGCTGTTCCCAACGCCCAAAATCGGCGTCAATGGGTAGAACCTGCCCCATTACCAAAGCAGTAGCTCAAAACGCATGGGGGGGGGGGGGGGGGGGGGGGGGGGGGGGGCCCGTGTTAGGAAGAAGTTCTAGTGTCAATGCCCTCATCACTCTGTTGCCACTCCTGCGTACTGCTCCCCTTCCTGCCTTTGCAGTTCATGTTCACCAGGACAGCACGAGAATGCGCGAGGTTTTACAGACGTCCATGAATGCATGTAACTGATCTCACAGGCAGGGTCCATGCGTCTGTGCTATGGCGTTTGCTCAGTTCACCCAGGGAAAAAGGCTGAACGTTTCTGCTGCTTCACAAAGGAGGGTGAGACTGTGTACCCAAGAACACCCGCGACAATGATTTTTGCCCCATCAGGCACTGGGCTCTCAACCCGGAATTCCAAGGGGTGAGGGAGACTGAGGGAACTATGGGATAGCTACAGAATAGCTACCCACAGTGCACTGCTCCAGAAATCAACCCTAGCCTCGGACCATGGACGCACACCGTCGAATTAATGTGCCTAGTGTGGACACGCACAATTGACGTTATAATACCTGTTTAATAAAACCGGTTTTAGCTAATTCGAAATTATGCTGTAGTGTGGACGTAGCCTGAGTAAATCGGGTCTGGTATCCCACCTGCTGCAGTGGCCAGCAAAGGGTACTTCAGCATGGAGAAAAACCTTTCATAATGCACCTACCCTTTGTGTTACATTCTACTTGATTTATTTTGACGCTTTCCTCTGCAGCTACAAAAATGGCCACCTACTCTGAGCACAGGCTGTCAGATAGGTGTCAAATTCCAGCATGCCATTTAGCAAAAACCAGGGAATAGAGGTGAACAAGCATCCTGAAGATGAAAAGCTCCACATCCCATTTCCAGCCTCCTAACTCTTGAGCCATCTGGTCCTACACTCTGCAACAATCTAAATTATACATTTAAAAATGGCAGAAAATATTAGTCAGTTTCAAGATGGATAATTTCATCATATTTGAAGCTAAACAAATTCAGAATAGAAATAAAGAACAAATTTTTAAACAAAAAGAATGATTTACGATCAGATCAACCTAAAAAGGGTTACGGTGGATTCTCCAACACTGGAAATTTGAAAATCCAGTTTGGATATTTTTCTTATTCAAGCACAGCTATTGGATTTGCAGCTGGAATTAATATAGGGAAATCTTACAGCTTGTGTTAGTCAGGTGGTCAGACGAGACAATCACAATGGTCCCTTCTGGCCTTGGAATCTATGAATATGAAAACCAGCTGATATCACATTGCAATAAGATCAAGCACGGACATTGAAGCAGGTGTTTTTGTTTTCCTGAGGATAAGAATTAAAGCAATTGTTCACCAGTGATGTCCAGGAGGGGTTCAGAGCCCTACATATTGCCATTGCCCCAGGAATCTCTCCTTGCTAAGCAGAAGCACATAAACTTGCAGCAATAACCCAAAATTTGGCTCCCCATTCTGACTCATATTCCTGGAAAAGTCAATTCCTTTTCAAGACAGCTATTGGCATCCTCCAATGAATAGGCTACAGAAGAACCTCTGGGCAAGTGGGTCTGTGTTCCAGTTACCCAAGAGACCGTAAAAGCGAACTTTTTACTTTTAGATAGTGCTTTCCATCCTGACTGATGCCAAAGAGATTTTATATACAAATAGATGGGGGACCCCTCACCCTTCACTGAAATGCAGCAGCTATGTAACTGACCACAGCAACACAACTGCTAAGGACGGTAAGTGACAAGACTAACACGTCTCACTGGAAATACAAGGAGAATGCAAGGAAAGAGAAGGTAATTATCTAATGTGGTATTGAAGTGATCACTACTTATCTATCATATATACCCACTTTCAAAAAGTGCTATGGGAACCTTGATCACCAAAAATGGTCAAGATCACTTTTAGGGCTCATCTGAAAACTATTCACGATGGCTGCAACATTCTGGGGGATGCTGGTTCATTATGGCTCAGAAGGAAGGCCACCTACTAGAGTAGCCAACACCACCTCTCATGAGCAGAGTACTGCTGTCCTCAGGCGATACAGAGCTTGGCCTGAAGTTCCAAAAAAGCCAAACAACCTCCTGGCCTCGATCTCTTCCAGGAGCAGAACTACATCAGTTCCACGGGGCCATAGCTTCTCACTGCTCTGGAGAAGGGCACAAGATTTGACCCTTACGCAGTCAAGAGAGACAGCTGAAATGAAGAATTGTATAGCGATAATAATATTAAACATTGTGCAGGTAAGAACAGGCCATTCAGAACACATCTTTGCAAGAGATGGCAGTTATAACGACATTCTCTTTGCAGACTGGCCTTCTTTTCTTTGTGATAACTCAGGATATTAAAACTCATACTTCCATAGCTAACTGCAGTGTTTTCTACCAATTCCACACAGTTTCTGGTAGCTAAAAATACAAATCAGAAACAAGCAAGATTAAAAAAAAAAGTTACATTTATTTTGTAAAAAGGAGATATATACAAATACTTGGGGTTGCCAAGACAGTGCATGTAAACTATGGAGCTTTTGTGTGTCTTCAGGGTGTGTTGATTCTTACTCATGTATCCATATTAAGTTATTTTAGAATTCCTGCTAAGATATCCCATGAATCTGAGGATGAAGCACGATTGGGTGTGATATCTAGTTATTTCCCTACTTAAGGTCCATCACACATTCTCTAGTCTGTACCTTCAGGTGCGCTGTGCTATGAACTGCCACGATGAGGATACTGGTACCTTTTCACACTTTACTTTGACCGATAACCTCTTCGTCATCGTCATCGTCTGTGACATTGACAGGAATGTAGCCTCCTTCTCTCGGAAAACACAAACACCAGCCAGCACCTGTGAAGTCCACTGTTTTGAAGTCTATCACCTCAAGTGCCTTGAAATCAACAGTGTCCCATCTGTAGTATATGTCGTCAAGCTTTCGCCAATATAACCTGGCCATAAACAGGCCAAGTACCTGCAAGAAACATTCATTGAAAGGGATTAGATATAGTGATGTCAACTCTTTATGCAGTTCCTTAAATACAAGAACTTTTTAGTTTAAAGGTCTTTTAAACCTGGCCATGTTAATAAATCCTCAGGTCTCATGCTAGGCAGGACTGAGCCTAAACAGAACTTGGATGGGACATGTCCAGGGAAAATGAAGATGCTGCAGGAAGAGATGTAGACGGTACTATTCAGCTCTAAGTCTGTAATGAATGTTGCAGCACTGCTGTGCTGCTACAAGTGCAGTCTTTTAAACATGCTCTGAAAGTTATCCCCCCTGACACTTTTTTTTTTTTGGCAAGAGGTGGTGTGTTAACCCTCGTGTTCTGGTCAAATTCCAGTAGGGCTCATTCCATTTTGCCTCCTTGAATTTCCCATGAAGTTTCAGGTGGAGAAACTGCTCTTAAATTGTGCTATTTTGTAAAGCTATTTGTGCATAGCAGCAAACGTGTACGATGGTAAAGTTGGCTGCATTTCAGTGGTAGGTAAATGAGCCTGATATACACAGTATTTAACACACGTTGGGATCCTTCAGTGCTATATAACATTATTACTGCTTCGGTAGGTGAAGGTGCATTAAAAGGAACAAGAATTTGATATAGTTTGGTGAACATCTCTTTTGGCCTTTTCCAATTTCTCCCTCAGTCAGCCAGAAGACTTATTTCCCTTATCTGCTGTGACAGTCCTAAACGCCTCCTTGGTTTACATGACATGCACAGACTTGCAGCCTGGCCACAGCAATGATAGCATCAGATAGTTAGGCTCTTATAGGCCCAAGAGAGGAGATGCAACATACCCAAGGAACCTGTGACATTTCAACTATAAGAATTTAAGCCAGACAATCTCCTGTGGCTTCTCCAAATGTAGATAAGAAGGTGCAGTAATTTTTGATTTTCATTATTTATGCATCCAAACAAAGCCATCAAAGCAAAAATATCAGCATTACTTGAGTTGATGTTATTGTCCATTTGAGTAAATAAATTCATCAAACTGGCTCAGACCATGAGGTCTGGGATCTTGCCTTCAGCAAAGTCCAATATTAAATACTGCAGAGAAAGGCAAAAAGCCAATACAATATAATGCATCTAGTCAATTGTGTGGCACTATGTATAGGAGAACAAATCTTCTCTTAACCTCTGAATGGTATCAGATCATGCTCTGAAGTATGTGGTTTGACTAACTTGGCTTTGAGTGGACTATCCCCACAAAGAGGAACCAGAAGCTCCCTGGTTCTAATCCTGGCATAGATATTATCCTGCCGGGTGACCTAGGACAAGTCATTCCCCCACTCTCTGCCTCCATTTGCCCATCTGTACAGAGAGGACAGGCAGGAGTGTTAGCAGAAATACATGGTTAATGCTTGAAAAGGACTTCTTTGAGATTCTTGGATGAATGCAAATTACTGAACTGGGGTCTCTGAAGAGTGAAGTTCTCTCTTGATTAGCAGCACAAGCAGTGGCAGCATACATTCCTCCACAACAGCCTGCTAATTTTTGTTATTCTGGCTCTAGAAAAAAGGTGCCGTTTCAATGGTCTATTCAGTCTTTGGCCTCCCTGCTGAGGTTGCCAGCAGGGGGACAAGTCCCATTTATTAGAAGTGGAACTGAGGCACCAGCCATTTCATGTGGATCAAACAAGAGCCATCATATAGGCTTGTCTTTGCTGCTGATCTGGGATGGATATGAATGAGCGATGTAGATCAGAACTGGCTTTGCATCCCTTAGTTAGCAACCTCCTGAGTTAGCTGTAGCCTAATTTTCAACTCCTGTTAACTGTGGTGTGATGTTTGGGTGCTCAGTTCTTCTGAGGCACTAATTTCTCCATTCTTTCAGCTTTAAGGCCCAGCATTGATACTCAGAGTTGATCTGTTTAAGGTACTTATCTGGCCCCCGTTACTGCCCAATCTTTTACATATTTATTCTCATGCACCCCTCTGAGATTGGGGGCAGTAGAACTGCCCTCTCTACAGGCAAGAGAATAAATGATGGGCTCAGCGTAACACACAAAATATTCAGTAGGGCAAATGCTTGACCCCTGGTCTCCCAAGTCCCAGGCTAGAGCCCTAACCACTGGGCCATCCTTCTGCTCCAAGCAAGGCCCTTAACCTTTCAGCTATCAGCTCAGTTTCTCTGGTCACCACCACACAACAAATGAAGAAACAATGCAAACCACCTAATACAAAATTACAAAAACCAAGTTCCCATTAAATTCTCAGCTAGAATAATGGCCTCATTTATATCACACTCTTAAATGGTTTTATCTCATTAATTATAACACTAGTAACTTGCTAACCAGATTACAGTTAGGTCTGAAATCACAGTATTGTACAGCCACAGTGCACATTATGGGAAGAGTGGCAAATAATTTGATTTTTTGCTAAAAACTTTATCATGCCAGAAGGAAAGAGATGGTTCAGTGTGCTATTTATATGCTGCCATGCAGAGAAACAAAATCATAAAGCATTTCAGTCTAAAAAACCTATTTCATTAGCACAAGATTTAAAGTATCACTTTGCGTTCACCTGACGTTTTCTTATAAGCAGCATAACAGTGGTGATTATGAGCAAAATACTAGGGAGATAATTTAGTAGGGTAAAAACAGGTACAAGACACTATTTACAGAACAGATGATGACAACAGTAATAATCAGAGGTTTCCTCTGCTCATTTGGAACATCAGGCGTTCCAGCAAAATCCGGTATGTGGCTTATTTGGTATTAATCCCTCAATTACTCAGATTTCAGAGGATGGCAGCTTCCTTGGAAGACAAAAGTTTTGGGCCAATTTCAATCTCTGGTGCCCACAGGCACAACCGTAATGACTTCAGTAGAGAAGGCCCACTGACATGTGAGCTGAATATGATATTATGAATTCAAGTACAGTGGAATGACGGACCATGATGAACAATAATGATGACTGGTGGGCATAGCTCAGATGCTTTGGCTTGGTTTCGACAAGCAGTCTAAAGTTGAGTTGCTAATCTGAACATTGTCCAAACTCTCGGGTTTGCAAAATTGGAAACCCAACCACAGCAGACACACCTCGTTCATTATCTTTTGCTCTGGAACCTTGTGTTCTTTTAGTTCTTCCAGATCCATTCTCCTGACTAGAAACAATTCAATCTGAAACATCTTGCTGTGAAACAGAAGAGGCTAAGAAGTGCTCTGTAAGCAGTGAAGCCTTCTCTCAGAAGGCTAGGCAGCCTTTGCCTGTGATTCATTGTTTTGAGCCAGATGGGCTCAATTTGGAAATACAAGTGCCTTAAGGACATTGGGATCCATATTTAGATGCTCAAATCACATTAAACAGGCACTGACACAATCAAGTGCCAAGTGAAAATTCCAATATAGAATTCGAATGCATTGTTTGGCTATTTATGTCTGAAAATCACACTTGCAGTATAACCAGTAGACCAGCCCTAAGTTGCTGTGCAGACCCTGCTGCCATATGCTCATGCGCTTGGATGTTTGAAACAAAGGAGTGAGGGCAGTCCCATGAGACCTTTCGCTGTTTACGCAGTGCTTTTACCCAAGAGTAGGTCACTCCCCTATGATATACTACCGTGCAGCTATTAGAGTCATGTGATGGGAACAGACAGGACAATGAGTCTAGTGCGCAGACAGGAACACAATGTTTTGAATTGAATTGAACTTTTCCGATGTTTGTGGTGGGAGGAAGGGGTTGACTTGCCCTCTATATAGGCCTCTGTAGGTGATTAATTGTTTTTTAACTCTGAATGACCAAAACTGCACTGAGATACAGTGCAGAAAGAGCACACCTACCAGCTGGGGTGATGCATTAAGAGGAATATGTTACTAAGTTACATGGACTTTATTCTCCCAAGCAATTAACTTCACGCCATGGTGTAGAAGCTTTGTGTAAGATTAAAGCTATATAATCCTATGGTTTAAGATGACCTAATTTGACGTCTGCAGGGCTTTCCCTATCATTTTGCGAATGCTATTAGCAAACGTTTTTTTCTAACATTGCTTAAAGGACACTGAAGTGTAAATCAGGAAGTAACCAAACTGCATCTGCCACATTTATTAATTTGAGTCTAACACATTATTGTGGCATATTGTTTTTCGAGCTGAAAAATTATACTAATGATTTATTTGAATCCTAATCAATCTGTGAAATTGTCTGGAAACTGAGAATGTTAAAAGGAAGAGACAAATGGGGATAAATAGGCCTGGGTGTAATCCACTTTAAATTACACAACAGTTTTGCCATTAAATAGAATGGAAAATGAGTTTGCCAACAAGAGGCTACACAATTTGCAGACAGACTTAACAGCAAATTGACTATGGGGAAATAACTAATCAAATCATTGGTCTCCAGTGAACAGATAAACATTACCAACATTTGATTTATTCATTTGTCTTTGGAAAAAGAAGAGAAGCTCTTCCATTCATGCTAATGGCCCGTGCAGGTGATCCGAAAATTATGTTTGAAGTTAACTTGGCCTCTGAGACTCACCAACAATTTTGCACTTCCCATGGAACACTAATACTTATGGAGCCTATAGATGTCTAGTTTTACTTTACAGTTGTTCTATAAGTCACCGAAATAAGAGCAAGCTATGACCAATTAGGGCACATAGCGCATTCCCCTAACAGTTCAGGATTGTTCCCTACAGCATGCTCTTTGTCGGGTCTCGTTTCAGCCATTCATTGCTGTTGCGTTATTTTATGAATAGCACACTATGCAACATCTTTTATTAAAAGTGATCATTAGAATGACTTGCCCAGTGATGGGATCTGTTTGTGGTACACTCAGCACATATGAAAGTGCTTCTCATGCAATGCACATTGCGGGTATGGAAGTTGCTAGTACTTGACCCTATCCAATCTAAAGCTGTAACAACAAAGGCTTCTACGCAATGGCTTAGAGTAAGCAGCAATCGTCTAGTACCTGCAGGAGTCTTCCCTTATTCACAGGATACGACAGTAAGGGAGCTGGGAGGCCGTATAACGGAGACCAGGATCAACCTCACAGTGGTAGGCACACCCTTTGATAATTAAAAGTACAATAATTGTTTTATGAGTCCCAGTCGCTCCATCCTCAGGGCTTTGCCGAGCATCCTGTCTATTTTATGTCTATCTTACAGTGGAAGCTCTTTGGGGTGGGGGCCATCCCTGTGTTTCCTGTTTTTATACCACGGAGCACGTTGCTGGCACTTGAACAGTATGTTATCATCATCCTTAGAGAGGTGCTACAGAGTGCAAAGTTAGGCGTGGCAAGCTGGTCAGCTGACCGGTCAAATGTCAGCTGGCAGTCAAATACTGTCAAATATTCCGGTAAGAGTCTCCGAGGTTTTGTTACTGATTTGTTTCTGTGGTCATAGTTCAAATAAATTAGTGCTTGAAAATATTTGACCACCTTTCAACAATGTATGGCCAGTCAATTGACCAATTATTGTTAGATCCATCAAATGCCCAACCTTAGACATATTATTATTAGGGATTCTTCTGTTTGAAAGGCATTATATAAATCAGGGGTGGCCAAACTTACTAACTCTCCAAGCCACATACAACAATGTTCAGAAGTTGGAGAACAGGGGCACACCTGCACAAGATACTTTGCCAGAAGCTGGGAATGGGCAATAGGGGATGGATCACTTGATGATTACCTGTTCTGTTCATTCTCTCTGAGGCACCTGGCATTGGCCACTCTTGGAAGACAGGATACTGGGCTAGATGGACCTTTTGTCTGATCCAGTACGGGTGTTCTTATCCTGGGACTCGGGGCTTCAACAAGTACTCCTGTTCTTTTTGCGGATACAGACTAACACGGCTGCTACTCTGAAAGCCCCACAGGAGGTGGCTGCTGGGGCTTGGCCTTGATCCTACTGAAATCCCAAGCCACAGTAGACATGCCCCATGGGCCTGAAGCCTTGAGAACCCCCTTTCCACTGGGCAGAAGGCCCTACTCCACCACCCCGCTGCAAGGCAGAGGTCCTGAGCTCCCCACTCCCAGTATGGTAGGTGGAGAACGGGGAGGTTCAGAAGGTTCTGTGAGCCACACTAACTCTAAAAGAGATGCATATGGCTTGCGAGCTGTGGTTTGGCCCCCTCCGATATAAATGAAATACTAAGGTTTTATTCGTATTATTTGCTAGAAAATAAAACCACAGAAACGGAAAGTAAAGTGAACATTAGAATCTTCAAAACACTTCACATCATTTAGCTATCCAGATGGCTTGAAATCAACATATCTTACAGCTCAAATGATCTTCTAATAAGTTTGTTTTGTGCCCTGTGGCTTTGAAAACAATTCATTACTAAAACAGATAGTAATGTGTCCTCATGCTATTCTTTCAAGAATCATGCATCACTAAAGGCATGTGGAATACATTAACCTTCCAACACTATTTACAACCCAGAAATTGTGCAATGGGATATACAGAACTTCTAAGGTTCAATTGATTCTTTTGCCATAGAATTGAAGCAGAAAGAAATAAGCAAAGCAGGTAGACTTCTGGTTGAATCTGATAGCCAGCTTAGAAATTCAAAACACTTTATTTCATCGCGCATTCATTACTTCTGCTATGTACACTCGTGGGACAATTACAAACTCAGGTCACAAACAAAAAGGAATGTCATGCTCTAAAACAGTAGGCAGTGCTCTCCAGAGCCCACTAAGAAAAAGGCTTAAGACTTGCATTTCAAAAATCTAATGCCACTTGTTAGATATATTCAGGTTCTTATATGAGAGTGTCCATCACTGTGTAAACGAAGGGCCAGGTTGTCCTTAGCAAGATCTTAAGTGATTTGCACAAGGGCACCTGATATTTTAATGGCAAAACCAGGATGAGATCTCACATGTTCCTGACTTCCACTCCTGTACTTAAGTCCATTAGACCATGCTGTCCTGGAATCAGCAGAGGAATTTAGGTTCCAGTGCTGTTAAACTACCAGGAGAGATTGAAGGAGCCCACATTAGAATATCATCGAATCATAGGAATGTCGGGCTGGAAGGGACCTTGATAAGTCATCAGGTCAAACCCCTGCACTGAGACACGACCAAGTAAACCTAGAGAATATCTGTCACATGTTTGTCCAATCTGGCCTTAAAAATCTCCAATGACGGGGATTATACCACCTCCCTTGGAAGCCTGTTCCAAAGCTTAACCACCCTTAGAGTTTGAATTTTCCCTACTGTCTAACCTCAATCTCCCTTGCTGCAGATTATACCCATAACTTCTTGTCCTACCATCAGCAGACAAGGAGAACAATTGATCTCCATCCTCTTTATAACAGCCTTTAATATATTTGAAGACTGTTATCAGGTCTGTCCCCCCACCTCTGAGTCTTTCTTTTCTCAAGACTAAACAAGCTCAGGTTTTTTAACCATTCCTCGTGGGTCAGGTTTTTTAAATCTTTTTATCATTTTTGTTGCTTTCCTCTGGACTCTTCTCTAATTTGCCACATCTTTCCTCCTGTGTCTTACATACGACACTCCTATTAATGCACTCTAAGATAATATTAGTCTTTTTCACAAGATCACATTGTTGACTCAGTAAATTTGTCATCTACTGTCACCTGCAGAACCTTTTCACTAGTACTACCACCTAGCCAATTATTCTCTAGTTGAGCATTGACTTTTCCCGCCTAAGTATAGTACTTTGCACTTGTCTTTGACTGATTTTCTTCTTGTTGCTTTCAGATCAATTTTCCAATTGGTCAAGTTTGTTTTGTATTCTAATCCTGTCCTCCAAAGTGGTAGCAACCCCTTCCTGCTTGGTTTCATCTACAAATTTTATAAGCATACTCTCTGCTCCATTATGCAAGTTATTAATGAAAATATTAAATAGTACTGGACTCAGAACGACCCCTGTGGGATCCACCTGACACCCCCTCCTTGTTTGACAGCAAAGCATTGATACTAAAGTATGGCATTTCAACAAGTTGTGCACTCAGCTTATAATAATTTCATCTAGAACACATTTCTCTAGTTTGCGTATGTGAATGTCATGTGTGACTGCATCAAAAGCCTTTCTAAAATATATCCCACCTAACCAGGTGACTGCTATCAGGGGGCTATAAGTTACAAGGTGGGCTGGGCACCACTTCCTCCCCCAAGCATTTTGTGTGGAGAGAGGCAGGTCTCTAAGTCATTCTCACAAGAAACAAAGTAGGTGCCTAAGCCAGCTAATTCCAGGAGAGGGGTTCCCAGCCGTGGCTTGCTAGCAGAGATTGGTGCCTCCCAGCAGCCTGAACTCAGGTACCTAGCTCCGTGAGAGGGTCAGGGCTTAAGATACGCTCCTCTTTTCAGAATTTCCCTGTGGCTAGTCTAGGCAGCTCCCTGTCTAATGTGCTGGCTTTTGTGGGTCCCATTTTAAGGCACTTATCTCTCCCCATGGACTGAAGAAGGAGCATAGGGACCTAACTCAGTCTTTGTGCATCATGTTGTTGTTTCCCTGATTTTCTGGATCCTTTGGGCTTTCCATATCTTCAATGTATGTCCCTATTGTTCCACCTCTCAGCCACTTTTTTAAGGAGATTATCAAAGGGATATAGCTTTGTCTAGAGGTTAGGCCTTTTATGGATGCAGGCCTAAATTCCCCCTTTCCTCACTACACTGAAAAAGGGAAAGAAAAATAAAGATTAGGGCAGTAAGAGAGACAGTAGAAGGCTGTATTTGTTAGTTAGCTTTACCAAAAGAACACTATTTCTGGAACAGTTATTGAATCCTTCAACTAGGAGCAGTGGCAGATTATCCATTGGGATGTTGGGGCCTGTGCCTAGAGGCCCCAGCCAACTGGGAGGCCCTGGAAAAAATCCACCACCGGGCGGAAGCCCCCACACTCCATCTCTGCACCGGGGCAGTAGCCACGGGGCGGCAGAAGCCCCCCAGTGGATCCCGACCCCGGCAGAAGCCGCAGGGTGGCAGGGAAAGCCCCCCTCCAGCAGTCCCTGACCCCGCTCTCTGGCAGAAGTGGTGGGTGGCCAGGGCTGGAGAAGCCCCAGCACCCCAACTCTGGTCCCCCACAAAAGCACAGGGGGCGGTGGGGGAACACCCAGCTCCCGCACTTGGTGCGGGGGCTGTGGTGTGGGGACAGAGCTTCTCTGGTCTTGGGGCTGGGGCTGGGGAATGGGGACACAGAAAGGAGAAAAAGGGATTGTCGAACTGTAGTGGGGAAGGGCATAATGGGGGGGAACCCTGGGTGGAACAGAGGCAGGCCCTGGGGAAGAGACAGAAAGAGGCAGAATGGGGGTGGAGTGATGGTGAGCAACCCCCCACTTGCTCTGGCCCAGGGCCCCAGGAAACCTTAATCCACCTCTGACTAGGAGCCTATGCAATGTTCTCTTTTGGTGGATCCACCCTCCCGAAAAATATTTTATAACAACAACCAGGGAAGTAATGAGAGGAAGGCAAAACCCACTGCTGACATGCAGGGAGAGCAGACCTACACAGACCTTCCCAACAGCCATGTAATTTGATGGAGCATGCTCCATTCCACCAGCACTTTCACACACCTAGAATTGTGGAATTCCTCCCTCAGATCACATGAGCACAGTCACCTCCGAAGCCCAAACAACCGGGAGGCAGGGGTGTCACTAGACAGCAACATGATATACTAGCACCCAGGGTGGGGAACAGGGGACCAAGCACCTGGTGCATTGTGCATGTGACAGATTGCTAGCAGAAGCCTCCTGATCACTGCCAGTGCTGCATGGTGAAGATGGCTACAGGCTCAGCTGCGAGCAATTAAACACTTTCTGTTGAGGGATTATGAGCAGCTGGGTGGTAATTCTGGGCTACTGATGCATGTGGGAGGGTATAAGTAGAAACAACAGGCAGCAAGGGGAAGCTCAGAAGGTGAGCTGAACTGAAGAGGGATGTGGCATGGAAAGCGCCTGCTTTAAGATGCCCGTGTTACGTTGTGTGTGTAAACGTGCGGAGGAATAAAAGGTACATGTGCAAGGAACTGCTTCAGACTGATTAACTGAAAAGCTCCTAGGTATTTTTTCTCCTCAGGATCATGGACCTACTGTGGAATTGGGCTCTTCTTCAAGAATATGAAAGATGTAATAAATCTATAAATATTTGGCACACACGATCACATAAGTCTGTCCTAAACAATGAAATATTCCAGTTCTACCCAGCTGCATACCAAATTCATCCTGGCACAACCACTCACATTAAGGAGATCAAAACAGAGCAAAGGAGGCTCAATTTAGTTGAAAAATAATTATGTGGCATCATTATTCATTTGTGTTTGAAACTGACAAGACTGCAGGATATTTTCATGCAGTATTTTGTGTTTTTCTAAGTTGCAGTGGGCAGTCCAAAGGGACAACGATATTCTGACCCTTTCAGTAAAGTGAAAATCATCCCCATTGTTTTTCATCTTAACGCCTCAAATATCTAGCTCCTCAAAATTGTGTGCTAGCTTTATGATTATGGGGATGGGCCCTGTCTTCTTGATGTAGACAGTAGAGACCTCCCAGCAACTTTTGTAACAGCCAGTGTTTATAGCGTTGCTCTTGGTCAAAGTTTCTCCTTCCCTCACTGCTGTCCCGTGTGTTGGGTGGTTTTTGTTCCCCACCCCACAGGTGGCTGCACCTGAGGGTATGTCTAAATTGCAGGCAGAGGTGTGACTGCAGCAGGTGTAGACATACCTGAGCTAGCTTTGAGATGCAGCAAGCTCGAACAACGAGAGCAAGTGAAGTGGTACCAGCATGTGGTGCTGCGACACTGCTGCTATCGTTATTTGAGCTAGCTAGATCAAAGCTAGCTTGGGTGTAGAATCATAGACTGCTGGGGTTAAAAGGGACCACAAAGGTCATCTAGTCTAACCCCCTGCCAAGATGCAGGACCCATCTGATTGCAGTGCAGACATACCTTCAGTGGTGCTGGCTAGTTCATACTAGTTTGTGAAACCGGATCCTTTGGATTGAGAGGTGTTGTGGAAATGTCACACGGTATTAGAGTCATGGGTTGGTAATGCTGAGGCCAATCCTACAAGGTGCTGGGCACCTTGAAGCCGGGATCCCGTTCTCATTGAAGTCAAAAGCTTCCATTGATGGGTGCAGAATCAGACCCTGAATCCCCTCAAGTCCCTTAGGACCAATTTGTACTGCCCCTTAGTCATACTGAATAGTACTTAACTCCATACATGGTCTCACTGACTTCAATGGGACTACTTGTGGTACAAGACACTAGGCACCGATCTGGCACTTCAGCACATGTCTATCAGCCAAACATGTAGCTTTAAATCATGCACATACATACTTCCTTGAATCACGACCCTATTTGAATATGAAGAGAGCATTAGAATTGGAATCTGGCCCTTTGACTTCAACATTGAAGTTGAAAGCACATTGCAACTTCCAGAATCCAGCAATTTGAGACAATGTATTCCCCTAACAATATAGGCTGGATTCAAGGAGGATGAAATTTGAACATTCATATTGTGCTTTGGCTTCAGGTTTTAATCAAAGACCCCTTAGAAGAATAAAAGCATCTGAGCTTCACAAACTCACTAGTCCAAATTCCCCAGTCTTCATTCTCCTCCAAGTGTGAACCAACTTCCGTAACAACTTATCCTACATGTATTTTTTAACTGAATGAAAATATAAAAGGCTGCCAGGCATTCAATATCCCACTCTCTGAAGGCCTCCTGCTTCCAGAAGCAAAGAGACTTCTAATGTGAGTGCTGCTTTTATTAGTGGTCAAGATCAGGGAACATTTTATTGCATAAAAGAGTATTAGTTACATATTCCAAAATGTAGCAAATCTCCATCTAAGAAAAGGTGCTCTTCCCCTGACTTTCCTCCCATTACATCTAGGAACATTACTGAGTGATTGGAGAAGTAGATGGACGTTACTACTTGCCAATGGTTTAAAGCATTCTAACAACCCGCCATGCTCATTGTGGATGAAATTCATCCCTATGCAGACAACCAGATCATGGCCTACACCAGGGGTAGGCAACCTGTGGCAAGCAAGCTGATTTTCAGTGGCACTCATACTGCCCAGGTCCCGGCCACCGGTCCAGGGGGCTCTGCATTTTAATTTAATTTTAAAAGAAGATTCTTAAACATTTTAAAAACCTTATTTTACATACAACAATAGTTTAGTTATATATTATAGACTTATAGAAAGTGACCTTCTAAAAATGTTAAAATGTATTACTGGCACACGAAACCTTAAATTAGAGTGAATAAATGAAGACTCGGCACAGCACTTCTGAAAGGTTGCCGACCCCTGGCCTACACACTGCCACTACTGGAATGCTTATATGGGATTGAAATTCCATACAGACCTTACACTGGATCTCTGCAAAAGGGTGAATTTCACTCAGTGCAATTTCTATAAAAAGGTGTTAAACTCTCCAGATGACATGTCTGTAGATATTTTATAAATCTAGAGAATTGCTCAAGAATAGGTGGCTACAAACATGGTCTTCTTGCTACTGTAAGATACAATACACTGTGGGGTTTTTCTCAGGTTACAAGGACGGATTGGCTAGAGGAGATCATGTACAGTGCTTAATGAGAACTGAATAATAATCGTAATAATGGTAATGAGGCTCGGTGGGGCTGGTAGGCTCAGGGGATTGGAAATGGCATCCAAAGCATTTCACCTCTCTCACCAATTCACATCTTGCCCAGGTGACTCTGTCATAAATAGCTGATGGATCAGTTTTTGCTCAAAGGCTTTGCGGTATCCTAATTAATGTGTGATGAAGGAAAGTCAGTGTGGGGTGTTTATAAATATTCACCAACTGCACTGAAAGATGCAGCTGATGTTGGTAATTAATTCTGGCCAGAAGAATTGATCAGCCATCACTAAAAGGTTGCTCAGGGGCCCCTTGCAAATTACCTCCTGTTAATTAGAACAAACAAAAGGAAATGCTACATTGCACAGCAGATAGCATAGCTATGGAGAAGGTCAGTGCCAAATATGGCAGCTGGGTGTAATAACGGTCTGGATAATATTCATGGCCAAAGAATATTTGCAGTTATGCAAACCAAAGAGAAGGAAGGATGTGTGGAAAGGAAAGATGTGTGTGAGCAGGTGTTTTTCACCTCCACGCATTGAACAAGCTAAATTCTATGCTGATGTGAATGGATGCAACTTCACTAACTTCTGTGGAGTTTCCCTCACTTACACCAACACAGAATTTGGCCCAAGATTATTTGTATCTATATTATTTTGCTTTGTGGCAGTGCCTGGTAGCACAAGTCATGGACCAAGATCTCATTGCACTAGGTGCTGTACAAATACTTCCCAGAAATAATACAAATACAACCCAGATCTTACACAGCACTTTACAATGGAGGTCAGTATCATTATCCCCATTTTACAGGGGGAAACTGAGGCACAGAGCAGAGACGTGACCTGTCAGAGGTCACCCAGCAGGCAGAGTCAGGAATAGAATCTAGGTCTTTTGCATCTGAATCCACTTTATATAGAACATATTTCATCTCCAGGGCCGGCTCTAGCCATTTTGCCGCCCCAAGCACGGCAGCACGCCACGGGGGGCGCTCTGCTGCTCGCCGGTCCCGCAGCTCCAGTGGACCTCTCGCAGGTGTCCCTGCAGAGGGTCCACTGGTCCCGCGGCTCTGGTGGAGCATCTGCAGTCACGCCTGCGGGAGGTCCACCAGAGCCG